>NC_133327.1:122919279-123074645 GCF_042186555.1 Aquarana catesbeiana
GGAAGAACCAGAAGAGCCAGAAGAACCAGAAGATGAAGGAAGATAGAAGAAAGAAGAAGCATTTAAATAAAGGAATTGTCAAAAACTGTCTCTTGTCATTTTTAACATTTTTGACACTTTTTTCGTGAAATGGTAGGGGTACTTATGTACCCCCTTACCATTTCACACAGGGGGGGGGCCGGGATCTGGGGGTCACCTTGTTAAAGGGGGCTTCCAGATTCCGATAAGCCCCCCGCCCGCAGACCCCCACAACCACCGGCCAGGGTTGTGGGGATGAGGCCCTTGTCCTCATCAACATGGGGACAAGGTGTTTTGGGGGGCTACCCCAAAGCACCCTCCCAATGTTGAGGGCATGTGGCCTGGTACGGTTCAGGAGGGAGGTGGGGCCGCACTCTCGTCCCCCCCTCTTTTCCTGCGGCCTGCCAGGTTGCGTGCTCGGATAAGGGTCTGGTATGGATTTTTGGGGGGACCCCACGCCGTTTTTTTTTTTTTTTTGGCGCGGGGTTCCCCTTAAAATCCATACCAGACCTGAAGGGTCTGGTATGGAATTTAGGGGGAACCCCACGTCATTTTTTTTTTTTTATTTTGGCCGGGGTTCCCCTTAATATCCATACCAGACCTGAAGGGCCTGGTATGGAATTTAGGAGGACTCCCACGTCATTTTTTTTTTTTTAATTTTGGTTCGGGGTTCCCCTTTGGGGAATTCCCATGCCGTTTTTATCAATGAACTTCTATGTGTATTGTCGGCAATGCAATAGCCGCGGGTAGTTTTAAATGAGTTTTTTCCTTCAAAATGTCATTTTGCTGTCAGACTGTTCTAAACACAGGAAACATGCGCCCCTTTACAGGCATACTATAGACACCCCCCAGGTACGAAATTTAAAGGGATATTACACTTTTATTGTTTGACTTTAAGCATTATTAAAATCACTGCTCCTGAAAAAACGGCCGTTTTTAAAACTTTTTTTTGCATTGATCCATGTCCCCTGGGGCAGGACCCAGGTCCCCAAACACTTTTTATGACAATAACTTGCATATAAGCCTTTAAAATTAGCACTTTTGATTATTCACGTTCGTGTCCCATAGACTTTAACGGTGTTCGCATGTTCGAACGAACTTTTTTCCTGTTCGCATGTTCTGGTGCGAACCGAACAGGGGGGTGTTCGGCTCATCCCTATTCAGCAACTGGGATAGGGAAATTTGCTAAAATCAATTGGTGGTGTACTGCTAGCAGATTGGCTGCAAGTACTTGGGACACCAATTGCTATACCTTCATTCCTCTCAGTGCAGGTTTTTGAGAGGACTGGATGTATAGCAGGGTTGGAGATCCCAGATGAGGAGCAAGGAGAAGTCCGCCTTTTACTTTGATGTAGGTCTTTGAAGTGCTGTTTCCAAAGGACTGCATGGCAGGTCATCATATGTCTGGTTAAGCATGTGGTGCCCAAGCAGCTGCTGTTCTGGCCATGCTTGATCTGCTTCAGACATAGGTTGCAAACAGCAAAGGTGCAATCTACTGCACACGTGTCAAAAAAGGCCCACACCAAGGAACTTTTAAAAGTCACTGGGGAGTCAGCAGCGCGCTGCACCTGCGGGACTCTGTGGTGTGTTGTAATAGGGTGACTGCCCTTAAGCTGCCCCCTAGAGGACATCTTGCCTCATTGGGGTTGTGCTTCCTCCTCACTTTCCTCCTCTCTTCTCTCAGACACCCAACTACAGTTAGTGACCTCATCATTCCCTTCCTCCCCGTCACTGGAGAAAAATTGGCAGTATGCTGACAGTTTGACTGACAGTTTCTTGTCCTTCTGTGGCACCCCCTCTCTCTAGGCTCATGTTACTCCCTTCCTCAACCTGTGAACCAACATCAGAGCCTTCAAATTGATGCGCATTCTCCAGCAGCATATAACTGACAACGTGGTCGAATAATTCTGGGGACTCCTCCGTGCATGATGATGGGGCTACGGAAGGAGTGACTGTGGACAAGGAGCCAGTGGAATAGGCCACTTTGGCAGTTGCGTTGGAAGGCAAACTACTCTGAGCCTGGGTGACAGACGATGAGGAGGATGAGAACGGCTTTGTTATCCACTCCACCAACTCTTCTGCATGTTGTGGCTCAATAACATGGCCAGCAGCAGCAAAAAAGGACAAGCGTGCCCCACGGCCACCTGCAGAGGATGCACCATGTCCACGACCACCACTGTTGACTGTAGACACAGAGGCTGCTTGCCCTCTTTTAGTGGCCTGTTAGTGTTTGCCTCCCCTTGTTGGCCTTCCGGACATGATGTATTTTTTGTTTTGCAACACCACACTACACTGTATTAGAGACTGTGTACACTGCCTAAAGTGTACAAGGGCTGCAGTGTATTTTATACTGTGTACACCACCAGAAGTGTAGTAGAAACTGTTCACACTGTATTAGATACTGTGTACACCACCTGAAGTTTATTAGAAACTGTACACACTGTATTAGATACTGTGTACACCGCATGCACTGTATTAGCAACTCTACAATGGCTGCACTGTATTATATACGGTGTACACCACCAGAAGTGTATTAGAAACTGTACACAGTATTAGATAGTGTATTACAAACAGTACACCACGGAATGCATTGTAGATATAGACTACACTGAATGCAGAGTATATATACAGTATCTCACAAAAGTGCGTACACCTCTCACTTTTTTGTAAATATTTTATTATACCTTTTCATGTGACAACACTGAAAAACTTACATTTTGTTACAGTGTAAAGTAGTGAGTGTACACCTTGTATAACAGTGTAAATTTGCTGTCCCCTCAAAATAACTCAACACAGCCATGAATGTCTAAACAGCTGGTAACAAATGTGAGTACACCCTCTAAGGGAAAATGTCCAAATTGGGCCCAATTAGCCATTTTCCCTCCCCGATGTCATGTGACTCGTTAGTGTTACAAGGTCTCAGGTGTGAATGGGGAGCAGGTGTATTAAATTTGGTATTATCGCTCTCACTCTCTCATACTGGTCACTGGAAGTTCAACATGGCACTTCATGGCAAAAAACTCTCTGAGGATCTGAAAAAAAGAATCGTTGCTCTACATAAAGATGGCCTAGGCTATAAGAAGACTGCTAAGACCTGAGCTGCAGCATGGTGGCAAAGACCATACAGCAGTTTAAAAGGACAGGTTCCACTCAGAACAGGCCTCCCCATGATGGACCAAAGAAGTTGAGTGCACGTGATCAGCGTCATATACAGAGGTCGTCTTTGGGAAATAGACGTATGAGTGCTGCCAGCATTGCTGCAGAGGTTGAAGGGCCAGGGGGTCAGCCTGTCAATGCTCAGACCATCCGCCGCACACTGCATCAAATTGGTCTGCATAGCGGTCATCCCAGAAGGAAATCCTCTTCTAAAGATGATGCACAAGGGAGCCCGCAAACAGTTTGCTGAAGACAAGCAGACTAAGAACATGGATTACTTGACCCATGTCCTGTGATCTGATGAGAGCAAGATAAACTTATTTGGTTCAGATGGCGTCAAGCGTGTGTGGCGGCTACCAGGTGAGGAGTACAAAGACAAGTGTGTCTTGCCTACAGTCAAGCATGGTGGTGGGTGTGTCATTGTCTGGGACTGCATGAGTCCTGTGGGCACTGGAGAGCTACAGTTCATTGAGGGAACCATGAATGCCAACATGTACTGTGACATACTGAAGCAGAGCATGATCCCCTCCCTTTGGGGACTGGGCCGCAGGGCAGTATTCCAAAATGATAACGACCCCAAACACACCTCCAAGATGACCACTTCCTTCCTAAAGAAGCTGAGGGTAAAGGTGATGGACTGGCCAAGCATGTCTCCAGACCTAAACCCTATTGAGCATCTGTGGTGCATCCACAAACAGAAGGTGGAGAAGCACAAGGTCTCTAACATCCACCAGCTCCGTGATGTCGTTATGGAGGCGTGGAAGAGGACTCCAGTGGCAACCTGTGAAGCTCTGGTGAACTCCATACCCAAAAGGGTAAGGCAGTTCTGGAAAATAATGGTGGCCACACAAAATATTGACACTTTGGGTCCAATTTTGACATTTCCACTTAGGGGTGTACTCACTTTTGTTGCCAGCGGTTTAGACATTAGTAGCTGTGTGTTGAGTTATTTTGAGGGGACAGAAAATTTACACCATTACACAAGTTGTACACTCACTACTTTACATTGTAGCAAAATGTAATTTCTTCAGTGTTGTCACATGAAAAGATATAAAAAAATGTGAGGTGTGTAATCACTTTTGTGAGATACTGTATATACTAGACTATATATATATATATATATATATATATATATATATATATATATGAATATATAGCCTATGCTAAATGCAGAGCATATATTTATATATACTAGAGTGACTGTGTATATATATATATATATATATATATATATATATATATATATATAAAATAGTAGGGACGGAAAGTATTCAGACCCCCTTACATTTTCCACTCTTTGTTATATTGCAGCCATTTGCTAAAATCATTTCAGTTCATCTTTTTTCCTCATTAATGTACACACAGCACCCCATATTGACAGAAAAACACAGGATTGTTGACATTTTTGCAGATTTATTAAAAAGAAAAACTGAAATATCACATGGTCCTAAGTATTCAGACCCTTTGCTCGGTATATAGTAGAAGCACCCTTTTGATTTAATACAGCCATGAGTCTTTTTGGGAAAGATGCAACTAGTTTTTCACACCTGGATTTGGGGATCCTCTGCCATTCCTCTTTGCAGATCCTCTCCAGTTCTGTCAGGTTGGATGGTAAACGTTGGTGGACAGCCATTTTTAGGTCTCTCCAGAGATGCTCAATTGGGTTTAAGTCAGGGCTCTGGCTGGGCCATTCAAGAACAGTCACTGAGTTGTTGTGAAGCCACTCCTTCTTTATTTTAGCTGTGTGCATAGGGTCATTGTCTTGTTGGAAGGTAAACCTTCGGCCCAGTCTGAGGTCCTGAGCACTCTGGAGAAGGTTTTCCCTGTACTTGGCTGCATTCATCTTTCCCTCGATTGCAACCAGTCGTCCTGTCCCTTCAGCTTAAAAACACCCCCACAGCATGATGCTGCCACCACCATGCTTCACTATTGGGACTGTATTAGACAGGTGATGAGCAGTGCCTGGTTTTCTCCACACATACTGCTTAGAATTAAGGCTAAAAAGTTCTATCTTGGTCTCCTCAGACCAGAGAATCTTATTTCTCACCATCTTGGAGTCCTTCAGGTGTTTTTTAGCAAACTCCATGCGGGCTTTCATGTCTCTTGCACTGAGGAGAGGCTTCCGTCGGGCCACTCTGCCATAAAGCCCCGACTGGTGGAGGGCTGCAGTGATGGTTGACTTTCTACAGCTTTCTCCCATCTCCCGACTGTCAGGCCACTCTGCCATAAAGCCCCGACTGGTGGAGGGCTGCAGTGATGGTTGACTTTCTACAACTTTCTCACATCTCCCGAGTTCAGCCACAGTGATCTTTGGGTTCTTCTTTAGCTCTCTTACCAAGGCCCTTCTCCCCCGATAGCTCAGTTTGGCCAGATGGCCAGCTCTAGGAAGGGTTCTGGTCGTCCCAAACGTCTTCCATTTAAGAATTATGGAGGCCACTGTACTCTTAGGAACCTTAAGTGCAGCAGAAATTTTTTTGTAACCTTGGCCAGATCTGTGCCTTGCCACAATTCTGTCTCTGAGCTCTTCAGGCAGTGCCTTTGACCTCATGATTCTCATTTGCTCTAACATGCATTGTGAGCTGTAAGGTCTTATACAGACAGGTGTGTGGCTTTCCTAATCAAGTCCAATCAGTATAATCAAACACAGCTGGACTCAAATGAAGGTGTAGAACCATCTCAAGGATGATCAGAAGAAATAGACAGCACCTGAGTTAAATATATGAGTGTCACAGCAAAGGGTCTGAATACTTAGGACCATGTGATATTTCAGTTTTTCTTTTTTAATAAATCTGCAAAAATGTTAACAATTCTGTGTTTTTCTGTCAATATGGGGTGCTGTTTGGCCGATCTCGCAGTGCATTATGGGGCGTTCCGCGGCGCTCAAATTTTCCGCGAATGCCCCATAATGTTCGCTGTTCGCCGAACGGGCAAACACCTGATGTTCGAGTCGAACTAATGTTCGACTCGAACATCGAGCTCATCCCTACTTGCATTACAAGACATTCTAGCCTTCCTCTACTCCACTGAATAGAGCACTTGTATTTCTGTCAGTGCTGCTGTTGGAGATTTCCACTCACTTCCTGTCTGGTGGGAACTGTTGTCAGTGGAACAGTGACAACAGTGGAAGTGTCAGTGGAAGTGACAGTTAATCTTTCTAATGGAGCACCAAATAGCAAAAAAACACAACAGAGGTTCCAGCCCCTTTTTGCTCTATCCAAAACTGGAAAATAAAGTTTTGGTTTACATACACCGTGACCTTAGGAGTTCCATACCTTTTAGTAGATACTCTTAGTTCTCCTCTTACTGCACCAAGGAATCTTGAAGCTACCGCTGCTTTCAATAACTGAATAATCCACCAGTGAGGCCCTTATGATGACTTTTGCAGGTAGGCAAAGCTGGGAACTTATGTACAGTGATCTTGATAAAAAGTGTGTGGGGATATTAAGAACTAGGTGAGGATTTGGCATGCTACTACAGTATATATCCAAAACTGAAAATGTACCTCTGGGCAGACTAGCCCTTTAGCAACCCTGTGTATAAATGAAAAGTCAACAGCTAAAATCCTGAGGGAGCCGTGTATAGCATAAGCTACCATCACACATACCATATTTGATCAACCTGGCAGGCAGCCCAACAGCCAACTGAAGGAGCTCATGCAGCAGACTGACAACACTGTTGCCAATTGCGAGGCTGTGGCTTTGTGTTATCAGCCTGTAATAGAAAGTGAGTTGTTGTCAGAATACTGGACAGCATACTGACAGGATTGGTACCAGTTGATTGGCGAAAGGCCCACATGGTACAAATATTCCAAAAAAGGGCAAAAATCTATTCCTGGGAACTATAGGCCTGTCAGCCCAATGCCGGTAGTTTGTAAACTATTTGAGGGAATGATAAGGGACCATATCCAAGAATTTGCAGACGCAAACAGTATCAGCAGTAATCAGCACAGGTTTACGAAAGGTTGTTCTTGCCAAACCAACCTATAAACATTCTATGAGGAAGTGAGCTGCCATCTAGATAAAGGAAGGCCAGTGGATGTGGTGTATCTGGATTTTGCAAAAGCATTTGATACAGTCCCCCACAAATGCTTAAAGGGTAAATCTACTTTCATGGGGAAAAAAATAGCAAATAAAAAAATAGTAATATAGCACATATAATTGCAACACTAATCATATTGTAATGGAATGTTATTAAAAATCACCTTTCATTTTCAATCTGCAGCCAATGTAATTTTCTGAGAATACATTGCAATATGGCTACCTTTAGGTTTTCTGTACACAGAGTGTGTACTGACCACTGCCCAGAAACATAATTTCCTGCTTGTGTGATTGGCTCGTCAAAGATACAAATCAGATTTCAGGCATCCCTTGCATCAAAAATGTAATTTTTTGAGAGATACTTTGAATAGGAACACATCTAAAGGGATGCAGGCCCAGCAGATTTTCTAATTAGTGTTGTGCAGCTCCACACCTGACAGTTATTTATAAAACCACTCCCATTAGACCTACTCAGAACAGAGGCACAAAGAAAAACACAGGGATTTCTTCAGAATAACAAAAGGTAGGAATCTGCAACAAAGGTTGTTATAATCCTTGCAATGTACATAGATCACCCAGAGGGGAATGTTTTTTTCTCAACAAAAGGGGAGTTACGCTTTAATCTTTAAGCCTAGGTCTGTAGGCATGAACCATAAGCTTTGTTCTTGGATAGAAAACTGGCTAAGGGGTCGTGTCAAAAGGGTGGCGATAACTAAAGTGTACTCAAAATTGTCTAGAGGGGTTAGTGGTGTACCCCAAGGCTCTGTCCTGGAACCAATTCTGTTTAATTTATTTATAAATGATATAGAGGGTGGGATAAATAGCTCGATCTCAGTGTTTGCTGATGACACAAAAATATGCAGGGCAATAACAACACAGCAGGATATAGAAACTTTACAAGAGGACCTGAATAAATTAATGGAGTGGGTTACTGCATGGCAAATGAAGTTAAACGTTGAAAAATGTAAGGTAATGCACTTGGGGGGTAAAAATATAAATGCAAGTTACTCATTAGGGAGAGAACCCCTAGGGGCTTCCAGGATGGAGAAGGATCTAGGGGTCCTAGTAGAAGACAGACTGAGCAATAGCATGCAGTGTCAAGCTGCGGCTACCAAAGTCAGCAGAATATTAGCATGCATTAAAAAGGGAATTTACTCCAGAAATAAAACGATTATTTTACCACTTTATAAAATTCTGGTTCAGCCGCATATAGACTATTCCATCCAGTTCTCATCACCAATCCTCAAAGGATGTGTTAGAGACGGAGAGACTCCAGAGAAGAGCAACTAAATTAATATAGGGACTGGAGGACCTCAATTATGAGAAACCACTACAAGTGATTCCAGCATAAGTATGACACCTTTCAGTTCCAGGGAGTGTAAGAGGACACGGGACCACACAATGAGACTGGAAGAGAAGCTGTTAAACCTTAAGCTGCGTAGGGGGTTTTTCACTGTCAGGGAGGTAAGCATGTGGAACTCTCTTCCTCAATCAGTGGTGTCAGCAGGATGTATGGATAGTTTTAAAAGACTCTTGGATGAGCATTTTAGCAAAAACAATATACAGGGATATGGGAAATTATTTTTCTACACACACACACCTACATAGGTTGAACTGGATAGACCGTTGTCTTTATTCAACCTTACCAACTATGTAACTATGTAAACTTTACAATAGATGCACAAAACAGAATACCAACCCAAGCACTGAACGTCTCTTATTTGCTTTTGTTATATCTGTTCAATAAGTTCAAAAAATATCTGTCAATCCTGCAAGAAATCTAGTGAGCTGACCCATTCTCCCCTTTCATTAGTTAGCATTGTTCTCAGCTCACCTTGTCAGCTACAGAACACCTCCTTTCTAGGTTATTGAGATGAAGGGAAAGGTAGGTGTCCTGTAATCATAACTCATTTCCTTTCTGAGGGTGATAACACTCCTCCTCCATAGATAATGAATGTTAGTGTTTTCATCCAAGGACAGGAAGTGTGTTGCCAGAAGAGTCACCAGATGAAAATAAAGGGATAAAGCTGCAAAAAAGAACTAATGGACCCACCAATTTTAAGCACTGGTAAGCTGCATTGTATTCAGTTTTTGGCACAGGATCACTTGGGCTTCATGTACACACAGCCTACTTTGACTGATGGCTGTGGGAAAACGTAAAATGCGCTGCGATTTTTCCACGATTTGTGTTTTCTGCCTGCCGGCGGTCAAAATGCTTCTATACTGAATGCAATTCTTCCGGGATCAGGAGAGGCAGGTTGAAGCTCCCCTAACCGCATCAGCTCCTAAACTCTAGTAAAAGCCTACTGTATGTACTGTACTGTACTTTGACACACAGGTTTTATGGAGTTGAGTTTAGGAGCTTTGGAAAAAAAAACCTCCAAAAGGTCCTTATCTCAAGTTCAGGAGCTGTAGTGTACACGAAGCCTTAAAGTGAACCTTTTATTCATAAGATTGTGGGTTAGGTGCAGAATTGTGTGGTAGGCAGTGAGCATACAGAGACCAAGTTTGGCAGCAGTAATATATTGTAAAAACATCCAGCAAATACAAACAGGCCCAGTGGGGAGGCAACCTGTCCTGAGCCACTTACAACTGTAACAGCAGTGGAGCAGTAGTCTGAAGATGCTAACAGCTGCCAGAGAAGCAGAATGTTTCCTGGCCAGTCCAAACCCAATGGGGAGGCTTTCTAGGAGAGGATGGCATAGTCTTTTCACTTTCCCTACTCCTCCAGAACCTTTCTCTGACTCTAAGTACTGTCCTTGACAGACGAGTTTCCTGTCCCTATGCTAGCTGCTCGCAAAATGTGCGCCTAGGCTTCAAATAGGCTCTGCTCTCATCTAAGATGGTCACATGGAGCATCAGCATCCAATTGTCTCCCTGTGATCGAAGAAATCATGAAGGAACCAAGTTCTTCACAATTTCCTCCCACATCAGCATTGTCGCTATGGTCAAGCAGTGCCTGCAGTGGAGAACATAGACTGCACCTGCCTACAAGATGAATAAAGCAGTGATCACATTCTAATAATGCAGGTACAAAACTACACCAACACATAATGGATAATATTAAAAGATTTATTTCACCCAAAAGGAATCTCATACATATTGACTGTTTTCCTTGGGCCAATCCCTCTGTGCATCAAGCCATTTTTAAAAATCACTGAAATGTTCACTTTAAAAGCTTGATATCCTGAAAATTCGAATACAAGGCAGTGTAGTGACATAACCAGCTTTGTAAATTGTTTATTACCTCTCTTGCTTTCATTCACTTACAGGATTCCAGAGGTAAATGTTGCAGTTTTGCTTGTTGCCATGGAAGTATTGCAGACAGTCACATTTTTGCTCCTGGAATGTGACTGTGTGATCTTAGTAAATCAGAACAAAATACCACAAACAGAATTCATCATTATCCATTTGTTAAGGGAAGTTTTGTTCAGCAGATACCATTTATTTTGGCACTGACAAATAGGCTAATAAAAAAAAAAAAGGTATAGGTCTTTTCAGACTTTTGAAAACATTGGCAATTTTGGTTCATAGGGAGTGATGTAACTCAGAGTAACCATGTCTTATTTCAATAATGGATCCAATAAAATCAGTCATATATGTGGTTGGTATCAGTTACTGCAGTTTGCACATAATTACTACTCTTGCTGGAGAAATTCAGCCAATGACAAAATAGGTAAATTTTATTCAAGTAAGATTGGACAAGATTCAACCAGCATTTTCTAACAAGATTATGAATCATACAGAATGCATGGGGCAATTGTTGTATGATTGAATCTTGCCAAAGCGAACCTTGATAGTACAGGGGCAGCTAGTTTTCACAGTTGGATGAATCTTTGTGAGAATCGTGTTGTGGGTGACTCTTATTAAATAACATTAAATAAAATCCATTCATTTATACGCTGAAAATAGTTTAACCATGATGTACGTGTAAAACACAAATGTTTTATCATCATGTATAACAAATGCAGCATGGAAATTTTGTTTTTATTTTTATTCGCTCCACCTTAGAAGCCATCGGCTTTGGACCACATATGCGTAAATGGGTAAATTTGCTATATTTTTTCCCTATGGCACACATCAGAGCTAATGATTTTCTTTCCACTCTCTTTTCTACATGAAACGGAAAACATCAGCGATACCTACTTTCCCCATTCATTTCTATTTTAACGCTTGAGCCTTTCCTTCCTTATGCTCAGGCAAACCCTAATATTGACAGAATCAAGACTGGATATTGCACACATAAAATCTCTGCTTATGCTGATGACATTCTATTCTTCTTAAACAACCCAGAAACCTTGAATCTTGTAGATGAATTCTACACATTCAATGAGCTATCAAACCTCCACATTAATTTCCAAAAGCCAGAAACCCTCAATGTAACCCTCTCCCCAAACACTGTCCAACATCTACAATCTGTTTTTTGGGCAATGGGTCACGCTCAAATACTTATCAGGATTCCCAATCTTTCTTCTTCAGACCTATGAAACCACCCCACTGTAGGTCTAATGTGGTGGATCTGCACTACAGTATTACTGGAGTTAAATCTCTCCCCATGATCCTCCCTTCTTTTCCATATTCTTGGCAACCTGGTGTTCCACCCAGGGGTTGGAGACAAATCTTTTCCTCAACTATGTGGCAGGAATAGTTTCCTTGAAATGTACTTCCTATGTCAATTGTCTAGGATCACTTCTACATAAATGGCCCAGGATCCAGACTTTTTTTTCTCTTTTCATACCCACAAAATCCTACAATTAATGCACTTTTTGCATTCCTTACCAGACCCAGGGAACTTCGTCCATGTCCGAACCCCAATCAGCTACCCCCCAACGTCATGCTCTCTCTTGGTCCTATCAACTCCTTCTCCTAGAAAACTTCCAAGCACCTGCCCTGATTTCTTGAACAATGGGAGACAGACTTGGGAATCCTGCTCACCCCAAAAGAATGTACCAAAATTCAATCCATGTCATACAAATCTTAAGTTAGCAACCAATACCAAGAAGCAGTGTACAAGTTTGTTACCTACTGGTACCGCACCCCAATGTTAATTCATGCAATGTATCCCTCCTTCCCAAACAGCCAAAAGGTGCTATAGACAAGACCCAGAAAACATACTTCATATCTTCTAGAGTTGACTGCTATTGGTCTCAAGTACCTAATATTGTTTAATCTTTCACAGATAGGCCAATTAAATAAATTGCATTTTATCTCCTGCATTACAATTCTTTCCCAACAATGACTTACTCTGCATCTGGTCTTCGACATCAGATAAATGTGTCTCATTTCTGCATTCTAGCTTTATGGAAATACCCCTCTTCACCGACCATCCAACAGTGTATTAGTGGAGGACATTAGAACTATGGAAAGTCTTACTGCATCATTAAAAAAACTTTCAGTCAGGCGTGGCTTGCATGCGCACGAGATGGCAGCCTAAGCCTGGAGCTCTCATCATCTGGCCAGACAACCACCGCAAAAGGGCAAGAATTCAGCCCCATCAAGACTCCAAAGCAGCTTCCACACTCCCGGGGAACCCACCGACCAGATGTCCCGCAAAATAAAGGACAAGAGGTGTCCACAGAAGCTTGCGGCCTTCTTCTTCCAGCCCACTAGGCAGCAGGGAAGGAGACAAGATGGTGCCACCAGAGCCACGGCATGACCACCATCAGCCTACACCGACCTTCCATACGATGATCCAGGAGAAATTGAGAGGGGATTACATCATCTTCCCCCAACAATTCTCCTCCACTTTCCCTGGTCTCCCAGAGCCCAGCAAAAGCGCGGATGCGGATGGATCCTTCACATCAGGCTGAGACCACAGTGAGTAATGATCTGCATAATGAACATGCAATATCCTCCCTGAAATCCTCCATAGCTGCCTTTCCTACCTCAGGGCAGCCTGTACTTGAATACTACAATGAAGGACATGCTCATGTCATTACAATCCTCTCTCATGACTAATCTATCCTCTCTGATTCACAAATTCTCTATAGATATGAGGCATATGGGAGATAGAGTGCAGTACATGGAAAATAAAATGGAGGAAAGCACTGTCACGGTGAATGACTTGGTGGATGCATATATGGTACAAAAAGATGATATTGTGTGGATCAAGGCAAAGTTGGCGGATCTCAAGAACTGCTCTCACCGAAATAACATTCAAATATGCTGGATACCTGAAATCCACCCCCCCCCGCAGAGCTGCACAAATATGCTAGCAATATGTTCTCCATGCTGCTACCTGAGCTGTCCCCAATTGAGCTTACTATTGACCGTATACACAGGATTCCAAAACCACGCCACCTGGAAGAACCTATCCCCAGAGATGTACTCCTGTGGATCCACTTCTACCAGACCAAGGAACAAATCCTATCCAGAGCAAGAGCAATAACCACTCTGCCAGTGCCATATGCAGATATTTGCTGAACTCTCACAATTTACATTACAAATGAGAAGGCAATTGAAAATGGTGATGAAAGCCCTCACCAATCATAAGCTAACCTATAAATGGCGTCACCCAGCCACTATCTTGGTCACTTACAACGAAGTACCTCACAATATATGTATAATCAAAGGAGGAATGAAGCTCCTCCATTCATGGGGCATAATTCCGGAACTCCTACATAATGCGCCTGATGCCACAAGAAAACCCAACTCTTCTCAACAGGGGAATAACCACGGGAACCACAAATCAAAATTCAAGAGAGTGACCTTGCCTTTACGCGATAAGTTTAATGAAAGCCTGAACCACCCAGCTAAACATTCTTCCATGTGGAAAACAGCTTTATCGCTAAATAGCGATGTACTTTGCGTACAAGAAACGCACTTTGCTCAAGATTCATCCCCTCAGTGACAACAAAACCATTTTCCCCATATATTCAAGTCATGCTATTCACAGAAACAAAGGGGAGTGTTAATTGCCACACAAAACACTGTTTCCTACCAACTCCAAAAGTGCATTAATGATCCTGAAGGTCGCTATATTATCTTGCTCTGCATAATAAATAACACTGAGTACACTTTGGTCTCTCTCTATGCTCTAAATCAATGTCAAATGTCCTTCTTCAAAAGAACTCTAAACACAGCAAAAAACCTCCAACGGGGCCCCCTGCTGATATGTGGAAACTTTAATCTTGTTCCAGACTACAAAATGGACTCAATAGCGCGTCCTAAGAGACATGAATCCCCATTAACCACTTGACCACTGGGCACTTAAACCCCCTTAATAACCAGACCAATTTTCAGCTTTCGGTGCTCTCACATTTTGAATGACAATTACTCAGTCATGCAACACTGAAACTATATGAAATTTTTGTCCTTTTTTTTCACACAAATAGAGCTTTCTTTTGGTGGTATTTAATCACCACTGGGTTCTTTATTTTTTACGCTATAAAAGAAAAAAGACCGAAAAATCTGTAAAAAAAATGCATTTTTCTTCGTTTCTGTTATAAAATTTTGCAAATTAGTAATTTTTCTTCATATATTTTGGCCAAAATTTATACCGCTACATATCTTTGGTAAAAATAACCCAAATCGGTGTATATTATTTGGTCTTTGTGAAAGTTATAGAGTCCAAAAGCTATGGTGCCAATATCTGAAAACTGATCACACCTCAAGTACTGACGGCCTATCTAATTTCTTGAGACCCTAACATGCCCCCTTTTTGGAAAGAAGGCATTCCAATGTATTTAGAAAGATGCATGGTGAGTTTTTTGAAGTTGTCATTTTTCCCACAATTCTTTGCAAAATCAAGTTTTTTTTTTTTTTTTCTTTTTTCACAAAATTGTCATATTAGCAGGTTATTTCTCACACACAGCACATGCATACCACAAATTACACCCCAAAACACATTCTGCTATTACTCCCGAGTATGGCTATACCACATGTGTGAGACTTTTACACAGCGTGGCCACATACAGAGGCCCAACATGCAGGGGAGCACGTCCAGGCGTTCTGGAGCACCCAGTCCAATTCTGACATTTCTCTCCTACATGTAAAAATCATCATTTATTTGCTAGAAAATTACATATAACCCCAAAACATTATATATGTTTTTTTAGCAAAGACCCTAGAGAATACAATGGCGGTCAGTGCAACTTTTTATCTCTCACGGTATTTGCGCAGCAATTTTTCGAACTCGTTTTAAAAAAAAACAGTTTTGTGCTTTAAAAAAAACCAAAACAGTAAAGTTAGCCCAATGTTTTTGCATAATGTGAAAGATGAAGTTACGCTGAGTAAAGAGATACCCAACATGTCACCTTTTAAAATTGCACGCGCTTTTGGAATGGCGCCAAACTTCGCTACTTAAAAATCCCCATAGGCGACGCTTTAAAATTTTTTACTGGTTACATGTTTTGAGTTACAGAGGAGGTCTAGGGCCAAAATTATTGCTCTTGCTCTACCGATCGCAGCGATACCTCACACGTGTGGTTTGAACACAGTTTTCATATGTGGGCGGGACTTACGTATGTCAATAAAACTTCTCACCTCTAGGCTGGGAAGCCTGAAATAAAAATGAAAAAAAAAAAAGACCCTGGCTTCGATCGTAGCGTTAAGTCGGTAGAAGCACTGGAGGGCGGCGCGAGGGGGGTGACGTCCCCTCTCGCCTCCCATAAGAACGATTAAGCAGTGGAACAGCTGCTATGATCATTCTTATGCCCCATACACACGGTCGGATTTTCCAACGGAAAATGTGTGATAGGACCTTGTTGTCGTAAGCTCCATCACACATTTTCCATCGGATTTTCCGACACACAAAGTTTGAGAGCAGGATATAAAATTTTCCGACAACAAAATCCGTTTTTGGAAATTCCGATCGTGTGTACACAAATCCGACGGACAAAGTGCCACGCATGCTCAGAATAAATAAAGAGATGAAAGCTATTGGCCACTGCCCCGTTTATAGTCCCGATGTACGTGTTTTACGTCACCGCGTTTAGAACGATCGGATTTTCCGACAACTTTGTGTGACTGTGTGTATGCAAGACAAGTTTGAGCCAACATCCGTCGGAAAAAATCCTAGGATTTTGTTGTCGAAATGTCCGAACAAAGTCCGACCGTGTGTACAGGGCATTATGGTGTAGGGAATCACCAGCTAAAAAAGTTGATATCTGAATGATGCCTGTAGCTGCATCCATCATTCAGATATCCCCGCACAAAGTCAAGGACGTCGTATGACAGCCGGCAGGTGGGAAATGGTTAAAACGCATTTTTTTTTAACACAAAGTTGTCCATTTATACAATATTTCTAACATATAGCATGTACATACCAAAAATGACACCCCAAAATAGATTCTCCTACCCCTCCTGAGTATGGCGATCCCACATGTGTGAGACTTCCACAGCCTGGCCACATACAGAGGCCGAGTACAGCCGAGCATGGCTGAGCATGGCTGAGCATGGCTGGGTATGGCTGAGTATTGCTGAGTATCACCGAGTATTGCAAAGTATGGCTGGGTATGGCTGGGTATGGCCGAGCATGGCTGGGTATGGCTGAGTATGGCAGAGTATGGCTGGGTATCACAGAGTATTGCAGAGTATGGCTGGGTATGGCGGGGTATTGCAGAGTATGGCGGGGTATTGCACAGTGTTGTGGGGTATTGCAGAGTATTGTGGGGCATTGCAGAATATTGTGGGGTATTGCAGAGTATTGTGGGGTATTGCAGAGTATTTTGGGGCATTGCAGAGTATTGCGGGGCATTGCAGAGTATTGCGGGGCATTGCAGAGTATTGCGGGGTATTGCAGAGTATTGCGGGGCATGCGGGGCATTGCAGAGTATTGCGGGGCATTGCAGAGTATTGCGGGGTATTGCAGAGTATTGCGGGGCATTGCAGAGTATTGTGGGGCATTGCAAAGTTTTGCGGGGGATTGCAGAGTATTGCAGGGTATTGCAGAGTATTGCTGGGCATTGCAGAGTATTGCAGGGCATTGCAGAGTATTGCGGGGTATTGCAGAGTATTGCAGGGCATTGCAGAGCATTAGGGATGGCTGAGCATGGATGGATGGATGGCTGGATGTCACTGAGCAGCACTGTGGGCACTGCACATCCAGCCCACAGCGCTGCAGCCATCCATCCATCCCCCTCTCCGCTCACAGTGTACCGATCGGTACATAGATGGGAGGAGAGGAACCGGCGATAACGCTGGTTTGTTTACATGTGATCGCTCCGTCATTTGACGGAGCGATCGCATGGTAAACGGCCGTGGCCATTTACCGGGATCCGTGATGCTCCGGGTCCTCTGGACCCGGTGGTCATGGTTATGTCCAGGGGGCGTGAGAGGGGAATTCTGGGAGGACGTCATAGTACGCCCTCCCAGAGTTAAGCAACTGCCCTGCAGCCGTCATTCGGCTATGGGCCGGTTGTTAAGTGATTAAACAAATTCATAAAGTCCAATGATTTATTTCTTGTATGAAAATGTTGTCACCCGAGTGAACGTTATCTATCACCACGGCACAACACCTTCTCGCAAATTGATCTCTTCCTTTCTGATAAATGGTTGCTTCAAAATGTCTCGGCCTCTGTGATTTACACTACTACCTGGTCAGATCATGCACCCATCAGTATCACCATAGCTGCCAAATCTTCTCAGCCTAACACATACTTATGGAGAACTAATAATTCCCTTCTCCAAACCTCTTGCTACTCAGCCTCCCTCAAATAGCATTTAGAAGAATTATTTTCTATCAACTCGGAATCAGTAACTGACCTGATGGTAGTGTGGAATGCCCACAAAGCCATTATTAGAGGTGTATTTATCCAACTAGGGGCTAGGGCAAAGAAAAAGAGGATCCAGCAGTTAGATGACATTGAATCTACTGAATACCAGAACAAAACCAACCCTTTCCCCCTACTCCAATCAAAAATCTTTTCACTTTTACTCCACGAATTACGCTCACTATTCCTAGAGTCATTTGAAAAAGCCTCTAGCAAAGTTAGGGCAAATAACTATACTAAAGGTAATAAAGCAGGTAAATTGATGGCATTACGAATTAAAGGACATAGAACCAAATTCAAAATTCCATACCTACACCATCCTCATACAAATGAGAAACTACTCAAACGACATTGCTAACGCATTCAGTGCATATTACAAAAGATCTTTACAATATCAGAGAGGATAAAAACACTTTTCAACCATCCCAAGAGGAAATCTTAGATTTTCTCGCACAAGTCGACCTCTCTTCCATTTCGCCAACACAACTATCTTCCTTCAATACCCCCTTCACCATCACCGAAATTATACAAGCAATTTACAATCTTTCAAACTCTAAATCCCCAGGTCCAGATGGGTTCACTGGGGAATATTACAAAAAGTTTCAACAACTCTTAGCCTCCATGTTGTGCAAGATCTAAAATTTTACTGCCTCCTCTTCTACATTTCCTTTAGAAATGTTAAACGCACTAGTAGTGACCCTCCCACAACCGGGAAAAGAACCAACCTCACCCAAAAACTTCCGACCCATATCTCTGCTCAACATAGACCTAAAATTATATGCAAAACTAATAGCCAATAGGCTAATTGATATACTCCCGATCCTCATCCATAAAAAACAATCAGGCTTCACGAAAGGCCGCCAATCCTCAGATGCCACAAGAAGGGTAATAGATATTATCCATCATGTGGAAAATTCCGGTATCCCCTCTGTGCTCCTGTCTCTAGACACAGAAAAGGCGTTCGATAGGATACATTGGGGATATCTCTCCTCAGTACTAACCAGATTTGGGCTCCAAGGACAAATATATAATGCCATAATGGCCCTATATTCTGCCCCTTCTGCTCAAGTGTACTTAGCAGACACCCTATCGTTACCATTCCAAATCTCTAATGGGACTAGGCAGGGGTGCCCTCTCTCCCCCCTAATTTTCAACCTCATAATGGAACTGCTTGCGCAGCACATCCGCTCTAATAAACAAATCTCTGGTGTTCTCATAGCAGATCAAGAACACAAAATCAGCTTAATCGCTGATGATGAAATACTCATGATCGCCGACCCAATTACCTCCCTCCCAGAAGTTCAGAAGACGCTAGCCTGGTTTAGCAAAATCTCTTACTACAAAGTCAACAACACTAAATCCTATATCCTGAACCTAGGTGTTCATGCCACAACTAGCATCCTTCTTCAACAGCGGTTCCCCTATACCTGGGAAAAAAACAAAGTATAACCTACCTTGGCGTCCAGCTAACCAAGACCACTAAAATGCTATTCCACCTCAACTATTTACCATTTTGCACCAAACTTCAGGAGGACCTTAACAGGCTTGCATCTTTTGAACACTCATGGATGGGATGCCTAGCGGCTCTCCCCAAAATCAGAATTTCACTCTTCTACAACCTCCTTCAACAAAAAAATGCCTTTACTAAAACAGCTCCGCTACTCAAATGGGAATCTGACATGGGATGCACATACCCTGTAGAACAATGGTCTAAAGCCTGCAATTCCACATATAAAGCCAAAAGCTGCTCCACACTATGGGAACTATCTATTAAAATATCACAACGCTGGTACCTGACCGCCGATAGAGTGTCCAGATTCCATAAAGACATGGCTGATAAATGCTGGAGACAATGTGGACAAAAGGGAGATATGCTCCATGTATTTTGGAGCTGCCCCAAGCTGATACATTATTGGGCAGCTCAATAATATAGGTCATATAATATTCCAGCTAATATCTGAAATTACCCAACTGATAATACCTCTAGCCTAGTACTGCTTTCTCTCGAATTGGAACAATACTCAAAACAGCTTAGACATATAAAGATTCATATATTATTGTCAGCAAGACTTAATATCATCAGAAAATGGAAAAACCCTGATCCACCCACAGTGTGGAAGATGGTGCAAATGACCCAGCTACATTTTACCTATGAACAGACCTTAGCACTAAGACACAAAAATAGGGACCTTATCTCCCAAATGTGGCACCCATGGTTGGTTTGGAACAAAGACAAATCTTTGAATCCCTATTCTTAGTTCTACTTTCCAATCTAACCAAGCCTCAGAACATATTAATGTACGCACTCAACAAGACTTCCCCAGGAAAAGTGACTATTCTGTCTAATGCTAAGTTTACCTAGGAATGATTGCCAAGGTTATTTATCTAATTTCCAAGCTTAAAAATTATCTTGTTTACTAATGTTCATAATATGGTTCTCTTCAATGTATAACAAACTGCACGACTGAATGAAACAACCTGAAGGAGAAGGGGGTTGTCTGCAGCCCTGGACACAGTCTTGAACCCGAAGGGGTGTCCAGGACAGTAGTCAACCCATACCTCTACTGTATAACAAGTATTAGGTAGCTTAAATAACGATAACTTTACCCAACCTTGATATTATTCTGTTACCTTATTTGTACTCATTACATGATGTTGTTCTAGCACCTTGCAACAAACAACAGTTTTTGATTGCTTCTGTTATATGTAAAAATCATCAATACAAACTATTGAATGAAAAAAACTTTCAGTCAAAATTTACTTTCACTTGGTTCTGGTGGCTAGATTTCACATGTAAAGATGACTTTAAACAACTGATGTCTGAGTGACCTGGAGTCTCCACGGGCACACAGCCCATCTTAACAGTTACCTCATTGCATTCTTTCCTGCATTACAAATGTCCTGGTTTAAAGTTGGTTGCACCCCGATCTTACCATGCATTGTTGGCCTTAATCTCCCTATGTATCGTTTACATTACCCTTTCTGGTTCTCCACTCACCCTATACAGGTACTTGAAGTGAAATGGAATGTCATGTTGAACTATCGCAGTCTTCTAGTCACAATCAAGACAGGGACATGTTTTCTTTGGGAATTATTTATTTTAATTCCCACCGGTATCTGCATTTCTTGATTGTTGACTGTTTTTCTTTAAACAACAATTTTTGTATCTCTTATATATGTGAAGTCAATAAATACAGAATGCATATAAAAATACGTAGAAACAACCTTACAAGCTGACCTAGGAGAGGGACTTTGATCGTGAAGATTTAGAATGGGTCATCCAAACGTCAGATATTCTATAACGGTATCCTGAATGTCTCATTGATGGAAGCTAGTCTTAAAATCTTAACCAGATGTTGCCTTGTCCCTACTCACCTGGCCAGAATGTACCGGACATCTTCTGATGAATGCTTTAGGGGTTGTAAGTTACAGTACTCCATACTCCACATCTGGTGAGAATGCCCCAACATTCAACGCTTTTGGAATAAAGTGTTTTCCATGTTATGTAAACTGACAAGGTTTTCTATTGCTCAAAAACCCCACCCTGTGTTGCCTAATGACCTGCAGCCTGGGTGGTCACGCCCATCTAAAAGGTTCATATGTTTCATATTGTTGGAGGCAAAAATCACCATTGCAGGAGCATGGAAGACCCCGTTAGTGTCCTTTGGTAGGCTGAAACAAAAAATCACATGGATTATGATTCATGAGAAGGTTGCTAATATTGTTAATGACCGACAGTCTGTGTTTGACCAAACTTGGGAACCATGGGCATCGTATATCCATGTGCCTCTGTCACCACCCTTGGGTTCTCTTCGGCCATGGGGCTCCTCATCACTTCCTTCTTCTCAAGTAACCTAAACTCCTTTTCTTGTTCCTTAGGTGTTCTCTCCTTCTTCTTTTTCTTTTTCTTTCCTTTTCTTTCCTTCTATCCTCTTCTCTCCCTTTTTCCCCCTTTTTTTTAACACCTCTTATAATTATGCTGTTATGGTGTTATTTCAGCCATTATGTGCGCATTGACATGTAGTGGTGATTGCAACATGGATGTTTTTGAGTCCAAAGGTGTCTCTTAGGTGTTGATTTACACCTCTTTGCTCTATTTTATGTTCTCGTTATCGTTTATGCAATCTCTATGCCCTAACTTATAACTGCTGTACTCATTTATGTAGTCTGGTCCTGGAGATTTGGCGATGCTACACTTCACCACGAATCTGACTCAGGTAGGTAAAAATATATTTTTTCTTTTCATTGACATGCCCCAGATGTTAGTTCTTTATCTGTAATTGGATGATATGGTAATGTTAACTTTGTTTGCTCTCTTTATGAAACCTAAATAAAAATCTTTTGACTGTTAAAATATAAAGGATGAGGTAAAGAAATACCCAGCATTTCAAACCTTAAAATCGTGTGTGCCTGTGAAACAGCCAAAAACTTCAGTAGCCTATATTTTCCATAGACAACACTTTAAAAGACCCTACAGGTAATCAGTTTATAGTTAATCATTAAAAACAGACCTAGACCTAGTGATCTCACTCCAGACATATAGCACAATCAATGTTTTCACGCATAGGCACCTCCATAGTGTACATTTACATTCATGTGCTGTATGGATGGGGAAGTTCAAACATTTTATTTTTTTTTGGGGGGGGGGGGATTATCACTGCTTGCTGCCCAGTATATGTACAGTATATAAACATCCTGGGCAGCAAACAGTCATACCAGGTTCATGGCTGGAGCGCCAATGAAACTAATGGAGTGCAGATTTCCAGCTGTAGTAAAAAGCAGTAAAAGGATTAAAATTAAAGAGTATAGCAAGTAACTAACCTCGTATTACTTGGAATGTGAAATGAAAACCTGAAGAACAATGTTTCAAAATAGAGCAAGAATAGAATAGAGAAAGTAACTAACACTAACTCCACCTGTCCTTCATCTCTGCTGCTTAGGTATTCCATTTTATAGGTATAATCCACTCTTTCCACCACTCTTTTATACTTGGTTTTCCTACATATAACCATTTTTTTTGGTATTAATCCCTTTGCAGCGTTTAATAGAAATGGGGTTAGCATTTTCCTATAGTTTTTTGCATCATTTGTACTGTGAAACAGACATGTCCATAGATTATTTAAAATCTCCTCCCCCATTATCTCTTCTATATATTCTTGAATTTACTGCCAGTATTTATTTTTTTGCAACCCCACCAGATGTGTGTCATTGTGCCAATTTGTCCAAATTCCCTCCAACATTGTGGGGATTTGTCTTGTTGGTATTTATGGATTTTCTCTGGTGTTAGGTACCATCTCACCAAACGCTTGTAGTTCACTTCTATTGTATTTATATCTGTTGCATAATTATGCACTGCTCCTATCGTTCGCTCTACTTGTGTTTCCTCCAATTTTATACCCATTTCCTGTTCCTATTTTCCTATAAAAGGTAGCGTCCCTCTAGATCTGTCAGAAATCCATATACTTGGGATATCCCATGTTTTAAACAGTGTTTGGATATTGCAAAGTTTTTCTAATGGATTCAACTCCTTTCCATCCCTAATTAGTTGGGGAAGTGTACTTACAAAATGTTTTAACTGTAAATATTCCCACTCATTAATCTTCTGCCACTCGTTTATATATTTTCGTTCCTGGAGTGTCCTTATTCTCCCTGTTCGATAACATCTCCTTCCCAGGAATAAAAAAAAATAGTACCTGTGAGTGAAATTAAGGGTGAATTATATTTCCATTTTCCCTGGGGGTATATTAAATCCCATATTTTAAATACATTCCTAGTCAGTTCATGTGATTCTGTGTCTAATGTTCTAAATTTCCGTGGTATCCAAATGTTCTTTTGCAATAGTGACATTCTTAAAGTGTCTTCCATCCTAACCCACCTCTTTTCACTGTTTACATTTGCCCATTCCACCATGCGTGCTATTATAACAGCTTTATAGTATCTTTTTATATCAGGTGCTGCTAGACCTCCATATTTTTTGTTTCTACTAAGTAGTGCAAAATTTACTCTGGATTTTTTGTTTTGCCATATGTATTTTAACATCATTGTTTTTATTATTCTAAAAAACGTTGTGGTATTGCTATGGGTAACATTTGGAACTTGTATAATATTTTTGGTAGGATCACCATTTTTAGCATGTTTTCCTACCCATCCAGGATAAAGATCTCATTAAAATGTTCCTAATCTCTATTTTAATTTATTTGAGTAATGGGATGTAATTAGTCTGATATAACTTTTCTAGGGTGGATGTCAGTTTGTTTCTTAAGTATGTTAGTTCTTTTCCCGCCCACGTAAATGGGAATTCCCTTTGTAGTGCTTGTTCTTCTTTTTTATCTACTCCTATATTTAATATTTCTGTTTTTATTGGGTTAATCTTGAAGTTTGTAAGTTCCCCATATTTTTTTTAATTCTCTTATTATATTAGGCAGTGTCAATCTTGGTTTAGTTACACATAATAGAATGACATCTGTGTATGCCGCCACCTTATGTTCCTCTTCACCCACTCTAACCCCCTACTATATCAACACTATTTTGCAATGTTGCCAAAAGTGGTTCCAATGATAACACATATAGGAGTGGTGAGAGCGGGCATCCCTGTCTTGTTCCATTAAACATTTCAAAAGGTGGCAACAGACTTCCATTCACCTTTACCATTGCCGTAGGATGATTATACAAGTTTTTGATCTAGCGCATAATTTTTGATCCCATGCCCAGGTGTTGGAGCGTATCCATCATGAATCCCCAGTCTACCCTGTCAAATGCTTTTTCTGCATCAATTGACAGAAGTAGCATTGGGGACCCCCTGTTTTCCCTTTCTGCAGCATTAACATTGTGCTATTATCTCTGCCCTCTCTTCCCAGTATGAATCCTGTTCGATCTATATTTATCAATTCTGGCATCAGATTTTTTAATCTTAATCTTGTTGCCAGAATTTTTGCTGTTAGCTTTGTATCCACGTTTAGCAAAGCTATGGGCCTATAATTGGAGCAGGTAGTTCTATCCTTTCCCTCCTTAGGTATTATTGTAATATGGGCCAGCAGGGACTCTCTTCTTATTTCTTCATTCTCCCCTATTTTATTCAAGTAATCATAGATTTTTGGCACTAATTGTTCTTTGAATTTTTTGTAGTATTTAATCATAAATCCTTTTGGACCTGGATTTTTCCCTGTTGGTGCTTCCTTCAATGCCTTTCTAATTTCCTCCTGTATGATGGTTCGCCTAGAGCCTTCAATCTTTCTGCTGAAATTTTCGGTAATTGGCATCCACTGACTATTCCTGTATTTCTAATTTTCTTATCTCATTATCCTTTTGTGTCTCTTTGTTTCTTACTGCATATAAAGCACTGTAATATGTTTGAAAGGCCTTTGTGATATATGTTTTATGTATCATGTCTCCTTTCTCATTTTTTATCTTTTCTATATAATTTAAAGTTTTTTGTTTGTTAAAGTTTTACAAGATATTTCCCAGGTTTATTTCCCAATTTATATCTTTCCTTTGCAATGCTGTAAAAATATTTTTTGCAGGCATTCTAATGTCATTACATAAAATGCAGGACCAACAGTCCCACTTTGCAAGTGAGGATTGCAAGGGTCCACCTGCATCCAAAGATCGTCCGAAAAAAGAGCCAGATGGAGAGACATTGGGAGGAGGAGCTGTGAGGTCAGTGTGGTGTCATAGGACATATAGACTCTGGATGGAGGGACATTTGGATGGGGAGATTTGAGGAGTCCATTACATGAGGCTCCCGTGCAAACCAAATCATTGTTCTTGAGTGTGTCCTTCCTCTCCTCCTCTCCTAAACTTCCAATACATTGGAATGAAAATTCCCACCATGTCTCAATCCACATCAATCCTGACAGGCAAAGCTCTAACACTTGTCCCTGACCCCATACATGCCCGCAGCAGTCTTCCAAACCCCCAGTCTAGACCATATCATGCCAGAACTTCCTGTTAAGCCTAGCCTTCAAATGTACCTGTTATTCCATCATTATGATGGGCAGCCTCACTAACCAATGGGAATGTGCAAGAGTCAGCAAGTAGCAAGCAAGCTTAGGAACTTTCATGAGGTTCTGGAGCTTTGCCTGTCAGAGCAGCCCAGCAATCAGCAAGATATTAGAGACTGTTGCAGGAATGTACAGGTACCTGTAAGTGCCTTTACCCTATACCATCCACATTTTTTTACTGCCAGGAACTCAATGTTACATAGTTACATAGTTACATAGTAGGCGAGGTTGAAAAAAGACACACGTCCATCAAGTCCAACCTATGTGTGTGATTTGATGTCAGTATTACATTGTATATTACTGTATGCTGTGGTCGTTCAGGTGCCTATTTAATAGTTTTTTGAAATTTTTGATGCTCCCCATTGAAACTACTGCCTGTGGAAGAGAATTCTACATCTTAACCACTCTTATGCCCCGTACACACGGTCGGATTTTCCGACGAAAAATGTGTGATAGGACCTTGTTGTCGGAAATTCCGACCGTGTGTAGGCTCCATCACACATTTTCCATCGGATTTTCCGACACACAAAGTTTGAGAGCAGGATATAAAATTTTCCGACAACAAAATCAGTTTTTGGAAATTCCAATCGTGTGTACACAAATCCGACGGACAAAGTGCCACGCATGCTCAGAATAAATAAAGAGATGAAAGCTATTGGCCACTGCCCCGTTTATAGTCCCGACGTACGTGTTTTACGTCACCGTGTTTAGAACAATCGTTTTTTCCGACAACTTTGTGTGACCGTGTGTATGCAAGACAAGTTTGAGCCAACATCCGTCGGAAAAAATCCTAGGATTTTGTTGTCGGAATGTCAGAGCAAAGTCCGACCGTGTGTACAGGGCATTACAGTAAAATACCCTCTACACAGTTTAAGCTTAAACTGCTTTTCTTCTAATTTAAGTGAATGGCCACGTGTCTTATTAAATTCCCTTTCGTGGAAAAGCTTTATTCTTATTGTGGGGTCACCATTACAGTATTTGTACATTGAAATCATATCCCTTCTCAAGCGTCTCTTCTCCACAGAGAATAAGTTCAGTGCACGTAACCTTTTCTGATTACTAAGGTCTTCCAGCCCCTTCGTTTTGTTTCCCTTCTCTGGACCCTCTCCAGTTCCAGCACATCCTTCCTGAGGACTGGTGACCAGAACTTGACAGCATACTCCAGGTACGGCCAGACCAGAGTCTTGTAGAGTGGGAGAATTATTGTTTTATCTCTGGAGTTAATACCCTTTTTAATGCATGCCAATATTCTGTTTGCTTTGCTTGCAGCAGCTTGGCATTGCATGCCACTGCTGAGCCTGTCATCTATTAGAGAATCCTTTCTATCCTACATTTCCCCAGAGAATCTCCCCCTAGTGAGTATATTACATTCATATTTTTGCCACCCAAATGCATTATTTCAATTTTTTCTACATTTGCCATGTAGTTGCCCACCCCATTCATTTGTTCAGATCTGCTTGCAAAGTTTCCACATCCTGCAGAGAAGTTATTGCCCTGCTTAGCTTAGTATCATCCACAAATACAGAGATTGAGCTGTTTATCCCATCCTCCAGGTCGTTTATGAATAAATTAAATAGGATCAGTCCTAGGACAGAACCCTGGGGGACCCCACTTTCCACCCCATACCATTCTGAGTACACCCCATTTATCACTACCCTCTGAAATCGCTGCGGTAGGCAGTTTTCAATCCATGTACTCACCCTATGGTCCATGTCAACGGACCTTACTTTGTACAGTAAACATTTATGGGGAACTTTATCAAATGTGCAATGGGCACCTACTTTCATATAGGTGACCTTTTCTGAGTTTAAATGATAAAGTACAGTTTCAGGTAAAATTTAGGCAGGCTTATACTATTATATCAGGCCTGGTTGTTTATCTTGGGAACTGGGAGTGTCAGTATAGTGCAGGGTGTGGCGACCTGTGCTTGGACCCAGAGATGCCTCCTTTAGCTGAAATGATTTTGGAAGAGAGGTTGGACTTGGGATCTGAGTGACAGGCAGCTTGTAGGTAAGTTCTGGCCAATCATTAATTTGTTTGGCAGGAGGCGGGACTCTCATAAAAGCTGGGGTCACATGACAGGAAAGGGTGGAGTGTGGTTGGAGTTCCAGAAAGGGAGAGCCTGCAGGGAGAGGTTCCCCTGCAGGGAGCCAAGCAGAGCCCCCCCTACGGGGAAGGGTGGGGACCGGGAAACACGGAGGAAAGGAGTTGATGACCTTGTGCAGCATGTATTCGCGGGGGGTCGCTGAACGCCCCTCTGGGAAAGGGAGCATGCCAGACTGGAGAGAAAGTACAGAGAAACACTTATGGAAGAAATAGCAACTAAGCAGACTACATCTGGGCAGTCGATTGTTTGTGAGTGGAACATGGACTATCGATCAAGTGAGTGAATGCCCAGGGGAAGGGTACTACCAGAGGCTGAGGGATGTTGGTACGCAAGTCGGCGAAGCAGGTGGTGATGGCCTGTGACTTTGGGTTCAACAATGCCCCGGGATTCCAATCGGTCAGGCGGGAGGAATTATTCAGAGTAATCTCTTCTTTAACCACTTGACGACCGCCTCACGCCGATTTACGTCGGCAAGGTGGCACGGACAGGCAAAATCACGTACAGAAACGTGATTTGCCTTCCGCGGGTGGGGGGTCCGATCGGACCCCCCCCGGTGCCCGAGGCGGTCGTCTTTTCTCCCACGGCGATCGGAGATGAGGGGGAGGCCATCCGTTCGTGGCCCCCCCTCGCGATCGCCGCCGGCCAATGAGAACATTCCTTTGCTGCTGTATGCTAAACAGCAGCAAAGGAAATGATGTCATCTCTCCTCGGCTCGGTAATTTCCGTTCCGGCCCGAGGAGAGAAGACAGGTATGTGAGTGCACAACACACACACACACAGTAGAACATGCCAGGCACACAAAACACCCCAATCGCCCCCCGATCCCCCCCCAATCACCCCCCCCCCCTGTCACAAACTGACACCAGCAGTTTTTTTGTTTTTTTGTTTTTTTTTTTTCTGATTACTGCATTGGTGTCAGTTTGTGACAGTTACAGTGTTGGGACAGTTAGTATTACCCCCCTGTAGGTCTAGGATACCCCCCTAACCCCCCCTAATAAAGTTTTAACCCCTTGATCACCCCCTGTCACCAGTGTCACTAAGCGATCATTTTTCTGATCGCTGTATTAGTGTTGCTGGTGACGCTAGTTAGTGAGGTAAATATTTAGGTTCGCCGTCAGCGTTTTATAGCGTCAGGGACCCCCATATACTATCTAATAAATGTTTTAACCCCTTGATTTCCCCCTAGTTAACCCTTTCACCACTGATCACCGTATAACTGTTACGGGTGACGCTGGTTAGTTTGTTTATTTTTTATAGTGTCAGGGCACCCGCCGTTTATTACCGAATAAAGGTTTAGCCCCCTGATCGCCCGGCGGTGATATGCGTCGCCCCAGGCAGCGTCAGATTAGCGCCAGTACCACTAACACCCACGCACGCAGCATACGCCTCCCTTAGTGGTATAGTATCTGATCGGATCAATATCTGATCCGATCAGATCTATACTAGCATCCCCAGCAGTTTAGGGTTCCCAAAAACGCAGTGTTAGTGGGATCAGCCCAGATACCTGCTAGCACCTGCGTTTTGCCCCTCCGCCCGGCCCAGCCCAAGTGCAGTATCGATCGATCACTGTCACTTACAAAACACTAAAGGCATAACTGCAGCTTTCGCAGAGTCAGGCCTGATCCCTGCGATCGCTAACAGTTTTTTTGGTAGCATTTTGGTGAACTGGCAAGCACCAGCCCCAGGCAGCGTCAGGTTAGCGCCAGTAGCGCTAACACCCACGCACGCACCGTACAGCTCCCTTAGTGGTATAGTATCTGATCGGATCAATATCTGATCAGATCTATACTAGCGTCCCCAGCAGTTTAGGGTTTCCAAAAACGCAGTGTTAGCGGGATCAGCCCAGATACCTGCTAGCACCTGCGTTTTGCCCCTCCGCCCGGCCCAGCCCAGCCCACCCAAGTGCAGTATCGATCGATCACTGACACTTACAAAACACTAAACGCATAACTGCAGCGTTCGCAGAGTCAGGCCTGATCCCTGCGATCGCTAACAGTTTTTTTGGTAGTATTTTGGTGAACTGGCAAGCACCAGCTCCAAGCAGCGTCAGATTAGGGCCAGTACCGCTAACACCCACGCACGCACCGTACACCTCCCTTAGTGGTATAGTATCTGAACGGATCAATATCTGATCCGATCAGATCTATACTGGCGTCCCCAGCAGTTTAGGGTTCCCAAAAATGCAGTGTTAGCGGGATCAGCCCAGATACCTGCTAGCACCTGCATTTTGGCCCTCCGCCCAGCCCAGCCCACCCAAGTGCAGTATCGATCGATCACTGTCACTTACAAAATACTTAACGCATAACTGCAGCGTTCGCAGAGTCAGGCCTGATCCCTGCGATCGCTAACAGTTTTTTTGGTAGCTTTTTATTGAACTGGCAAGCGCCAGCGGCCTAGTACACCCCGGTCGTAGTCAAACCAGCACTGCAGTAACTCTTGGTGATGTGGCGAGTCCCATAAGTGCAGTTCAAGCTGGTGAGGTGGCAAGCACAAGTAGTGTCCCGCTGCCACCAAGAAGACAAACACAGGCCCGTCGTGCCCATAGTGCCCTTCCTGCTGCATTCGCCAATCCTAATTGGGAACCCACCGCTTCTGCAGCGCCCGTACTTCCCCCATTCACATCCCCAACCAAATGCAGTCGGCTGCATGAGAGGCATTTTCTTTATGTCCTCCTGAGTACCCCTACCCAACGAACCCCCAAAAAAGATGTCGTGTCTGCAGCAAGCGCGGATATAGGCGTGACACCCACTATTATTGTCTCTCCTGTCCTGACAATCCTGGTCTTTGCATTGGTGAATGTTTTGAACGCTACCATACACTAGTTGAGTATTAGCGTAGGGTACAGCATTGCACAGACTAGGCACACTTTCACAGGGTCTCCCAAGATGCCATCGCATTTTGAGAGACCCGAACCTGGAACCGGTTACCGTTATAAAAGTTACAGTTACAAAAAAAGTGTAAAAAAAAAAAAATATATATAAAATAAAAAAAAATAGTTGTCGTTTTATTGTTCTCTCTCTCTCTATTCTCTCTCTCTTGTTCTGCTCTTTTTTACTGTATTCTATTCTGCAATGTTTTATTGTTATTATGTTTTATCATGTTTGCTTTTCAGGTATGCAATTTTTTATACTTTACCGTTTACTGTGCTTTATTGTTAACCATTTTTTTGTCTTCAGGTACACCATTCACGACTTTGAATGGTTATACCAGAATGATGCCTGCAGGTTTAGGTATCATCTTGGTATCATTCTTTTCAGCCAGCGGTCGGCTTTCATGTAAAAGCAATCCTAGTGGCTAATTAGCCTCTAGACTGCTTTTACAAGCCGTGGGAGGGAATACCCCCCCCCACCGTCTTCCGTGTTTTTCTCTGGCTCTCCTGTCTCAACAGGGAACCTGAGAATGCAGCCGGTGATTCAGCCAGCTGACCATAGAGCTGATCAGAGACCAGAGTGGCTCCAAACATCTCTATGGCCTAAGAAACCGGAAGCTACGAGCATTTTATGACTTAGATTTCGCCGGATGTAAACAGCGCCATTGGGAAATTGGGGAAGCATTTTATCACACCGATCTTGGTGTCATCAGATGCTTTGAGGGCAGAGGAGAGATCTAGGGTCTAATAGACCCCAATTTTTTCAAAAAAGAGTACCTGTCACTACCTATTGCTATCATAGGGGATATTTGCATTCCCCGAGATAGCAATAAAAATGATTAAAAAAAAAAAAAAATGAAAGGAACAGTTTAAAAATAAGATAAAAAAGCAAAAAAATAATAAAGAAAAAAAAAAAAAAAAAGCACCCCTGTCGCCCCCTGCTCTCGCGCTAAGGCGAACGCAAACGGCGGTCTGTCGTCAAACGTAAACAGCAATTGCACCATGCATGTGAGGTATCGCCGCGAAGGTCAGATCGAGGGCAGTAATTTTTGCAGTAGACCTCCTCTGTAAATCTAAAGTGGTAACCTGTAAAGGCTTTTAAAGGCTTTTAAAAATGCATTTATTTTGTTGCCACTGCACGTTTGTGCGCAATTTTAAAGCATGTCATGTTTGGTATCCATGTACTCGGCCTAAGATCATCTTTTTTATTTCATCAAACATTTGGGCAATATAGTGTGTTTTAGTGCATTAAAATTTAAAAAAGTGTGTTTTTTCCCCAAAAAATGCGTTTGAAAAATCGCTGCGCAAATACTGTGTGAAAAAAAAAATGAAACACCCACCATTTTAATCTGTAGGGCATTTGCTTTAAAAAAATATATAATGTTTGGGGGTTCAAAGTAATTCTTTTGCAAAAAAAAATAACTTTTTCATGTAAACAATGAGTGTCAGAAAGGGCTTTGTCTTCAAGTGGTTAGAAGAGTTGGTGATGTGTGACATAAGCTTCTAAATGTTGTGCATAAAATGCCAGGACAGTTCAAAACCCCCCCAAATGACCCCATTTTGGAAAGTAGACACCCCAAGCTATTTGCTGAGAGGCATGTTGAGTCCATGGAATATTTTATATTGCGACACAAGTTGCGGGAAAGAGACACATTTTTTTTTTTTTTTTTTGCACAAAGTTGTCACTAAATGATATATTGCTCAAACATGCCATGGGAATATGTGAAATTACACCCCAAAATACATTCTGCTGCTTCTCCTGAGTACGGGGATACCACATGTGTGAGACTTTTTGGGAGCCTAGCCGCGTACGGGACCCCGAAAACCAAGCACCGCCTTCAGGCTTTCTAAGGGCGTGAATTTTTTATTTCACTCTTCACTGCCTATCACAGTTTCGGAGGCCATGGAAAGCCCAGGTGGCACAAACCCCCCCCAAATGACCCCATTTTGGAAAGTAGACACCCAAAGCTATTTGCTGAGAGGTATAGTGAGTATTTTGCAGACCTCACTTTTTGTCACAAAGTTTTGAAAATTGAAAAAAGAAAAAAAAAAAGTTTTTTCTTGTCTTTCTTCATTTTCAAAAACAAATGAGAGCTGCAAAATACTCACCATGCCTCTCAGCAAATAGCTTGGGGTGTCTACTTTCCAAAATGGGGTCATTTGGGGGGGTTTTGTGCCACCTGGGCATTCCATGGCCTCCGAAACTGTGATAGGCAGTGAAGAGTGAAATCAAAAATTTTCACCCTTGGAAATACTGAAGGCGGTGCTTGGTTTTCGGGGCCCCGTACGCGGCTAGGCTCCCAAAAAGTCCCACACATGTGGTATCCCCATACTCAGGAGAAGCAGCTAAATGTATTTTGGGGTGCAATTCCACATATGCCCATGCCCTGTGTGAGCAATATATCATTTAGTGACAACTTTGTGCAAAAAAAAAAAAAAAAAAAGTGTCACTTTCCCGCAACTTGTGTCAAAATATAAAATATTCCATGGACTCAATATGCCTCTCAGCAAATAGCTTGGGGTGTCTACTTTCCAAAATGGGGTCATTTGGGGGTGTTTTGTGCCACCTGGGCATTCCATGGCCTCTGAAACTGTGATAGGCAGTGAAGAGTGAAATCAAAAATTTACACCCTTAGAAATCCTGAAGGCGGTGCTTGGTTTTCGGGGCCCCGTACGCGGCTAAGCTCCCAAAAAGTCCCACACATGTGGTATCCCCATACTCAGGAGAAGCAGCTGAATGTATTTTGGGGTGCAATTCCACATAGGCCCATGGCCTGTGTGAGCAATATATCATTTAGTGACAACTTTTTGTAAATTTTTTTTTTTTTTTTTTTGTCATTATTCAATCACTTGGGACAAAAAAAATAAATATTCAATGGGTTCAACATGCCTCTCAGCAATTTCCTTGGGGTGTCTACTTTCCAAAATGGGGTCATTTGGGGGGGTTTGTACTGCCCTGCCATTTTAGCACCTCAAGAAATGACATAGGCAGTCATAAACTAAAAGCTGTGTAAATTACAGAAAATGTACCCTAGTTTGTAGACGCTATAACTTTTGCGCAAACCAATAAATATATGCTTATTGACATTTTTTTTACCAAAGACATGTGGCCGAATACATTTTGGCCTAACGCAAAACGCAGTGTTAGCGGGATCAGCCCAGATACCTGCTAGCACCTGCGTTTTGCCCCTCCGCCCGGCCCAGCCCAGCCCACCCAAGTGCAGTATCGATCGATCACTGACACTTACAAAACACTAAACGCATAACTGCAGCGTTCGCAGAGTCAGGCCTGATCCCTGCGATCGCTAACAGTTTTTTTGGTAGTATTTTGGTGAACTGGCAAGCACCAGCCCCAAGCAGCGTCAGATTAGGGCCAGTACCGCTAACACCCACGCACGCACCGTACACCTCCCTTAGTGGTATAGTATCTGAACGGATCAATATCTGATCCGATCAGATCTATACTGGCGTCCCCAGCAGTTTAGGGTTCCCAAAAACGCAGTGTTAGCGGGATCAGCCCAGATACCTGCTAGCACCTGCATTTTGCCCCTCCGCCCAGCCCAGCCCACCCAAGTGCAGTATCGATCGATCACTGTCACTTACAAAACACTTAACGCATAACTGCAGCGTTCGCAGAGTCAGGCCTGATCCCTGCGATCGCTAACAGTTTTTTTGGTAGCTTTTTATTGAACTGGCAAGCGCCAGCGGCCTAGTACACCCCGGTCATAGTCAAACCAGCACTGCAGTAACACTTGGTGATGTGGCGAGTCCCATAAGTGCAGTTCAAGCTGGTGAGGTGGCAAGCACAAGTAGTGTCCCGCTGCCACCAAGAAGACAAACACAGGCCCGTCGTGCCCATAGTGCCCTTCCTGCTGCATTCGCCAATCCTAATTGGGAACCCACCGCTTCTGCAGCGCCCGTACTTCCCCCATTCACATCCCCAACCAAATGCAGTCGGCTGCATGAGAGGCATTTTCTTTATGTCCTCCCGAGTACCCCTACCCAACGAACCCCCAAAAAAGATGTCGTGTCTGCAGCAAGCGCGGATATAGGCGTGACACCCACTATTATTGTCTCTCCTGTCCTGACAATCCTGGTCTTTGCATTGGTGAATGTTTTGAACGCTACCATACACTAGTTGAGTATTAGCGTAGGGTACAGCATTGCACAGACTAGGCACACTTTCACAGGGTCTCCCAAGATGCCATCGCATTTTGAGAGACCCGAACCTGGAACCGGTTACCGTTATAAAAGTTACAGTTACAAAAAAAGTGTAAAAAAAAAAATATATATAAAATAAAAAAAAATAGTTGTCGTTTTATTGTTCTCTCTCTCTCTATTCTCTCTCTCTTGTTCTGCTCTTTTTTACTGTATTCTATTCTGCAATGTTTTATTGTTATTATGTTTTATCATGTTTGCTTTTCAGGTATGCAATTTTTTATACTTTACCGTTTACTGTGCTTTATTGTTAACCATTTTTTTGTCTTCAGGTACACCATTCACGACTTTGAATGGTTATACCAGAATGATGCCTGCAGGTTTAGGTATCATCTTGGTATCATTCTTTTCAGCCAGCGGTCGGCTTTCATGTAAAAGCAATCCTAGTGGCTAATTAGCCTCTAGACTGCTTTTACAAGCCGTGGGAGGGAATACCCCCCCCACCGTCTTCCGTGTTTTTCTCTGGCTCTCCTGTCTCAACAGGGAACCTGAGAATGCAGCCGGTGATTCAGCCAGCTGACCATAGAGCTGATCAGAGACCAGAGTGGCTTCAAACATCTCTATGGCCTAAGAAACCGGAAGCTACGAGCATTTTATGACTTAGATTTCGCCGGATGTAAACAGCGCCATTGGGAAATTGGGGAAGCATTTTATCACACCGATCTTGGTGTCATCAGATGCTTTGAGGGCAGAGGAGAGATCTAGGGTCTAATAGACCCCAATTTTTTCAAAAAAGAGTACCTGTCACTACCTATTGCTATCATAGGGGATATTTGCATTCCCCGAGATAGCAATAAAAATGATTAAAAAAAAAAAAAATGAAAGGAACAGTTTAAAAATAAGATAAAAAAGCAAAAAAATAATAAAGAAAAAAAAAAAAAAAAAAAGCACCCCTGTCGCCCCCTGCTCTCGCGCTAAGGCGAACGCAAACGGCGGTCTGTCGTCAAACGTAAACAGCAGTTGCACCATGCATGTGAGGTATCGCCGCGAAGGTCAGATCGAGGGCAGTAATTTTTGCAGTAGACCTCCTCTGTAAATCTAAAGTGGTAACCTGTAAAGGCTTTTAAAGGCTTTTAAAAATGCATTTATTTTGTTGCCACTGCACGTTTGTGCGCAATTTTAAAGCATGTCATGTTTGGTATCCATGTACTCGGCCTAAGATCATCTTTTTTATTTCATCAAACATTTGGGCAATATAGTGTGTTTTAGTGCATTAAAATTTAAAAAAGTGTGTTTTTTCCCCAAAAAATGCGTTTGAAAAATCGCTGCGCAAATACTGTGTGAAAAAAAAAATGAAACACCCACCATTTTAATCTGTAGGGCATTTGCTTTAAAAATATATATAATGTTTGGGGGTTCAAAGTAATTTTTTTGCAAAAAAAAATAACTTTTTCATGTAAACAATGAGTGTCAGATAGGGCTTTGTCTTCAAGTGGTTAGAAGAGTTGGTGATGTGTGACATAAGCTTCTAAATGTTGTGCATAAAATGCCAGGACAGTTCAAAACCCCCCCAAATGACCCCATTTTGGAAAGTAGACACCCCAAGCTATTTGCTGAGAGGCATGTCGAGTCCATGGAATATTTTATATTGCGACACAAGTTGCGGGAAAGAGACAAATTTTTTTTTTTTTTTTTTTTTTTGCACAAAGTTGTCACTAAATGATATATTGCTCAAACATGCCATGGGAATATGTGAAATTACACCCCAAAATACATTCTGCTGCTTCTCCTGAGTACGGGGATACCACATGTGTGAGACTTTTTGGGAGCCTAGCCGTGTACGGGACCCCGAAAACCAAGCACCGCCTTCAGGCTTTCCAAGGGCGTGAATTTTTGATTTCACTCTTCACTGCCTATCACAGTTTCGGAGGCCATGGAAAGCCCAGGTGGCACAAACCCCCCCAAATGACCCCATTTTGGAAAGTAGACACCCAAAGCTATTTGCTGAGAGGTATAGTGAGTATTTTGCAGACCTCACTTTTTGTCACAAAGTTTTGAAAATTGAAAAAAGAAAAAAAAAAAAGTTTTTTCTTGTCTTTCTTCATTTTCAAAAACAAATGAGAGCTGCAAAATACTCACCATGCCTCTCAGCAAATAGCTTGGGGTGTCTAATTTCCAAAATGGGGTCATTTGGGGGGGTTTTGTGCCACCTGGGCATTCCATGGCCTCCGAAACTGTGATAGGCAGTGAAGAGTGAAATCAAAAATTTTCACCCTTGGAAATCCTGAAGGCGGTGCTTGGTTTTCGGGGCCCCGTACGCGGCTAGGCTCCCAAAAAGTCCCACACATGTGGTATCCCCATACTCAGGAGAAGCAGCTAAATGTATTTTGGGGTGCAATTCCACATATGCCCATGCCCTGTGTGAGCAATATATCATTTAGTGACAACTTTGTGCAAAAAATAAAAAAAAAGTGTCACTTTCCCGCAACTTGTGTCAAAATATAAAATATTCCATGGACTCAATATGCCTCTCAGCAAATAGCTTGGGGTGTCTACTTTCCAAAATGGGGTCATTTGGGGGTGTTTTCTGCCACCTGGGCATTCCATGGCCTCTGAAACTGTGATAGGCAGTGAAGAGTGAAATCAAAAATTTACACCCTTAGAAATCCTGAAGGCGGTGCTTGGTTTTCGGGGCCGCGTACGCGGCTAAGCTCCCAAAAAGTCCCACACATGTGGTATCCCCATACTCAGGAGAAGCAGCTGAATGTATTTTGGGGTGCAATTCCACATAGGCCCATGGCCTGTGTGAGCAATATATCATTTAGTGACAACTTTTTGTAAATTTTATTTTTTTTTTTTGTCATTATTCAATCACTTGGGACAAAAAAAATAAATATTCAATGGGTTCAACATGCCTCTCAGCAATTTCCTTGGGGTGTCTACTTTCCAAAATGGGGTCATTTGGGGGGGGTTTGTACTGCCCTGCCATTTTAGCACCTCAAGAAATGACATAGGCAGTCATAAACTAAAAGCTGTGTAAATTACAGAAAATGTACCCTAGTTTGTAGACGCTATAACTTTTGCGCAAACCAATAAATATATGCTTATTGACATTTTTTTTACCAAAGACATGTGGCCGAATACATTTTGGCCTAAATGTATGACTAAAATTTAGTTTATTGGATTTTTTTTATAACAAAAAGTAGAAAATATCATTTTTTTTCAAAATTTTCGGTCTTTTTCCGTTTATAGCGCAAAAAATAAAAACTGCAGAGGTGATCAAATACCATCAAAAGAAAGCTCTATTTGTGGGAAGAAAAGGACGCAAATTTCGTTTGGGTACAGCATTGCATGACCGCGCAATTAGCAGTTAAAGCGACGCACTGCCAAATTGGAAAAAGACCTCTGGTCCTTAGGCAGCATAATGGTCCGGGGCTCAAGTGGTTAAGTCAACTTGGAAGTACCATATAGACGGGAAGTAGTGGTAAAAAGGTGGCGGTAAAGCTCCAATCACAAATAAAGATACAGACTGTTCTAAGATGTTCTGCAGGTGAAGAAGTTATTCAGAGTGACTCTTTACCATATATTCTCTAGTAAATCTACTTCCGTCTTTCCCACTAAAGAAATCATTCAGAGTGATTTCTTATAGTCCGCATTGTTCTAAGTCTTTGCATGAAACTGGCAAAGGAAAAAAATTACAAAGCAGTGTAAGAGCATCTCAGAAAACCCTTCTCCTATCCCAGTTTACGTTGTATTAATAAAAGCAAGAAAAAATTACAATATGGACTGTTTTCTATTTCTATGGGCTGCGATGGGCTAGATGGCAAATGTGAATTACAGATAGAACATACAAATTACAGCTTCTTCTGGGGTAGTGCACTACAAATGCTTTTGCAAAATCCAGATACACCATCTCTACAGGCCTTCCTTTATCTAGATGGCAACTTACCTCCTCATAGAAGTTAAATAGATTGGTTTGGCAAGAACGATTCTTCATGAATCCATGCTGATTACTGCTAATGATACCGTTGTCATTACTAAGATCCTGTATATAGTCCATTATCATCCCCTCCAAGAGTTTGCATACAATTGATGTTAGACTAACTGGTCTGTAATTCCCAGGGATGTATCTTGGCCCTTTTTAAATATTAGTGCAACGTTGGCTTTAATCCAATCAGGTGGTACCATTCCAGTCAGTAGACTGTTTGTAAAAATTAGGAACAATGGTCTGGCAATTACTTGACTGAGGTGACTTAAGGTGCAAGCCATCAGGTCCCGGTGACTTATTAATGTTAAGTTTTTCAAGTCTATTTCTAATTCTGTCCTCTGTTAGCCATGAGGGTGCTTCCTGTGACATGTCATGAGAATAAACATTGCAGTTTTGGTTACTGAAGCCCCCCGATTGCCTCGTGAAGACTGAGGAGAAGAATAAATTCATTACCTTCACCATCCCTCAATCCTTAGTAACCCTTCATCATTCTTTAGGGGACCAATATGATCTAATCTCCCTTTCTTGTTATTTATGTACTTAAAGGATTTCTGGGGATTTTTTTTACTCTCCTCTGCTATGTGCCTTTCGTGTTTTATCTTAGCCGCCCTGATTGCACCCTTACATTTCTTGTTGCATTCTTTGTAAAGTTGGAGTGCTGATGATGATCCCTAAGCTTTGTATTTTTTGAAGGCCTTCTCTTTTGCTTTTATATGCATTTTTACATTGGAGTTAAGCCACCCAGGACTTTTATTAGCTCTTTTGAATTTATTTCCCATTGGGATGCACTGTCTAATGCTCTTATTTAATATACTCTTAAAGCATACCCATTTTTCCTCCGTGTTCTTTGTTCCTAAGATTTTATCCCAATTATTATCTTCTAGCAAGGATCATAGTTTAGGGAAGTTGGCTCTTTTGAAATTCAATGTCTTTGTATTCCTATTATGTTTCCTATTTGTGTGATTTATATTAAAATTAATTGACCTGTCGTTTCCTAAAATGCCCTGTATTTCCACATCCGTGATTAGATCTGTATTGTTGGTAATCAGTAGGTCTAGTAATGCTTTATTTTTAGTTGGTGCATTTACCATCTGACCCATGAAATTGTCCTGCAAGACGTTTAGGAACTGGCGAGCCTTAGATGAATGTGCGGTTCCTTCCACCCAGTCTATGTCTGGATAGTTAAAATCCCCCATTATAATGACATTTCCAATTCTTGCCGCTAATCCAAATTGTGATAGGAGGTCCACCTCCACCTTCTCCCTCTGGTTAGGGGGCCTATAGGATACTCCCAGTATTACTTTCCGCTTAGTTTCCTCCCTTTGTAGCTCTACCCATAAGGATTCCACCTCCCCCCTTGCTCCCTTAGTGATGCCATATCTCACATTCACTTGTACATAATTTTTGATTTAAAGGCATACCCCTTCCCCCTTTTTTATCCTCTCTATCCCTGTGATATAGGGAATACCCTTGAATGGTTGCCAGCCAATCATGAGAGCTGTCGAACCAAGTCTGTGTAATTCCTTCAAAATCAAATTCCTCCTCGTACAGGAGTAGCTCTAGTTTTCCCATCTTGTCCTCCATACTCCTGGCATTGATGAACATGCCATGTAGTTTAGAGCGGTCGCATACTATCTCCTTTTTGGGTTCTCTGGGGTTGCAAATAGGACTTGCTACTATACTTACCTCAGGTTTAGGCGCTTTAGTCAACCTACCGCTAATGCCCCCAATACTACCCTCTGGAATATGTTCCTCACTGACTATCTCTACCTCTGGACCCTCCCCACCATCGCCTAGTTTAAAAGCCCCTCTAACTTTTCGGCCATCTTCACTCCCACTACCATGTTGTTAAGGATATACAAGAAACACATAAAAAGGGGCATAAAGCTCTACCTGCTGTCTGGATATAAGTGATAAAATATTACTTTGTGATATTTCATAAATACCTAACTAATTTTTTTTTCAATCCTAACCATAATGAATATCAAAACCAATACACAATACCTTCAATGTCTAATAATAAATCCATAAACTATTTTTATTGCAGCAGACATGAAGATATATGTATGGATATGGGACCAGTATAATATTGATTTATAAATGGTGTCCTTATCTGGATGGCAGTGACTTTTTCTCTATTACAGTCCAGTGTATAATAAAGTGAAGGAGGACTACACTCTATATTACCCTCCAGCAGTGTGACCTGGACATCCATTTATACCATTACATTATCAGGAGAAAATGGTCTTTTTTAAGGGTGTGAGATATTGATCTGTTCTCTTTATATAGCTTAGAAATGAATCTTTAATAAAGAAAAGTGTTTAGTGTACATGAGAGAGTCATACAAGGTATATGTATTTTTTTATTGCTCTAGTTCATGAAAATGCTATTTTTCCAGAAGTAAATTTCAATTACATGTAGTTCATAACAAAAGAGAAATCTGAAATTTAAGGTGAAACGTTACCCATTTATGGCTAGCAATTATTTTTATTTGACCTCCCCACTTTACTTTCTCTATATTTAATGTAGATGTGCATACAATTTCCATATAGATACATATTTTACATGTTAATAATAAAATAAAATTCTTCTTAAGGGGTCAGTTCATCCAAATTTGATATTTCAGGTTTTGGCTGGTACTGAAGGATAAAACAACCTAACAATTTCTCAATATCTATTAAGGACTAAGGTGTCCATTTTTAAAACTGTGAACAGCGGAGAACCCGAGGATCGCCGCTTATCTCAGCTCATAAACGGTTTATGAAACAGAGATAATCGCGGAAGAACAAATTTGAACATGTACTCCGCACACTATGAATCCTCATTGACTGACACAGAAACGGACAGTTTATGAAGCTGCGATCTCAGTGGAGAATTGGGGAGTGAAGAGGGAATCTGGGGGGATCTGAGGGGGAAGGAGGAAGACAGTAACCATGTCCCTCTGTCATATATATATATATATATATATATATATATATATATATATATATATATATGTGTGTTTATGTGTGTATATATGTATACATATTTATTTTAGTGTACTGAGTAGTGATAATTTATCACTGCTTAATAAACTGACAACTCGGTGTTTCTGTGAATTTCTGGTACTGTAATTACATAAAGTCTCATGAGATTCTAGTATCAGGGTGCATTTTCCACTGTTTGAAGCGTATGTAGATCTCTTCACTCCTCCAAAGGAGAAGCAATCGACAAAGCTTCATAAACTGGCACTCAGAGGAAAACGATCTCCTCTGAGAATGCCGGAGAATGAAGCAGTGAACATATTTCACTGCTTCATAAACGGACACCCCAGATCTCCATGCTTGACTTCCCATTTTTACACTCTGAGGTGTTAATCCCAGCAGATTACACATCACATTATACTCCAACTATAAATGGTTTTGGTCCATCTACACTGGTTTTTGGTAGACTTCCCCTGTAACATTGATAAATCTGTATTGAATATAATCTGTTAAAGCACACATTAGCTCCTAGCTCATCTCCAAGGCAGCAGCACTGATGATTGTCAGGTAGACTCACTATATTTCTTCCCCATTGTACTGACTATATAATTTGTAAGCAAGCTCCTCTTCCTAAGGTTTCCAAAGACATGTCAAATTAAGTGCATGAAGCCTTGGGCTATAAACAATAATGGCTACATATGAAGAGGAGTAGAAGAATCAAAGCTGCTGCTCTGACTTCTGGAACCATATAAGTAATTTAAGATCTGGCTTTAATAGGTTAGTGTAAGCGAACGAGTCAGGAGATCATACCAGTTGTGGGAGGTGATTGCTCCTAAAGGTTAAATTACCTTCCCTTTGTGTCTTGGATTCTCCCAAAAAATGCTTTAAAGAATATTTCTGAAGGACAGTGGCTTGTGCCTTGATATCCATACTCATTGTTGAGTATATCCAAGTTTATGAGTGTGTGACTAACACATATCACAATTGTGCCCTTGGACTAGAGTAGTGTGGGATTAAACACAGCCATGAGTGTAATGTGCAAGGGTGAACCAATTTACAGCCTAAATTGGTGGAATCAAGGTGGATTCTGACATTTTTAAATAATGAACTACACTTAGAACTGATTTGCATGACGTGTCACACATGAATCATGGTTGCTGGGAGCTTTCATCAGACTTACCCAATCACATTGATGCGCTCATTTTGCATAGAGCCATTTTTAGATCTCCTTATCTTTCTTCAGTTGCAGCTTGGCTCCCCATCTTATTTGCTAAATCAGCTTAGATTTGTTCTTTAATACATCAAGTTCTACCCACCAATGAAAACAGCTTTCAAATACATAGAAAGCTTAATGCATATGTAACACTGCTTTCTGTAGAAATCTGCAAAATTCCAAATAAATCACCTTGATGCTTTTTTCAAAGCAGTTTTCATTATATGCAAAATATGCATGCATCCTGCCACTATTAGCATTTGCCTCTTTTGTATATAAAGCACATACAAATATGAAATTGGTGTATTTTATTTCAGAATGCAATTCAAAGACATGTCTGTCCACTGTGTACTGACGCATGGTATATATCATTCTCTTGTGTCAGACAGTCTGACTCTACCTGTAAATATTGAAAGCTGACAGTTTATCAGATAACAGCTAAAAAGAAACAGGCTCAATATGTTATTTAATAAAAACATAAGGCTGCATCACATGTCATATTGATTTTCTCAGTGAGAACATATTGTATTAATAAAATATAAGACAGACATTTATGTGTCATCTTATTTAAACATATTATATTGTATATAATCATCTTATTAAAAAAAGGGTGTTTTTATTATGACATGCAAACAACATGAGCTTTTCAAGCACCTTTCACGTATGTTTAATATTTAAAGTTTTCTTATTGGCCGAAATAGATTTTGCAAATATTTAGTCTGTAATGCATCATTTTTCATGTTCATTTGATTCCTTCTGATATGGCTTAAATACTAAAAAAATAGTGCTGCGCAAATAAAAGTCCTTAAATCAACATAAATAAGATGTGATGACAAGATTGGAAGACAAGAACCACCAGTGGACAATTCAGGCTGACAAAAATATCTGAATGGTGACTAAGATCCCTCCACCGGACATGGATGGCCCCTCACCTTAGATACTCGACCTGAAACAGGTCATACAGCATAAACAGCATATCCTGGATGGATAAATCCTAGTAGTGGTGGTATCTCCTTCACATTTCAGCATTCAGCATAAAAACGGATGTTGCATATGTAATAGAAAGGCAAACAACATAGTGCTCTCCGTAGCCAATTTATTATATAAAGAAAAAATGATAACATTTTACACTCACAGAGACCGGCACTCAGATCCGAGTGCCGGCTAGAAAGCTTGTGATCAAATCTGCCAATGGCCGCGGGTGACGTCATGCGCTCCTAACCCCCGTAAGCGTTACGTCCTATGGGCGGGACTTCATCACCGTGGGGCGCCCCACGCTGATGAAGTCCCGCCCATTGGACATAACGCGTACGGGGGTTAGGAGCGCATGACGTCACCCGCGGCCATTGGCAGATTTGATCACAAGCTTTCTAGCCGGCACTCGGATCTGAGTGCCGGTCTCTGTGAGTGTAAAATGTTATCATTTTTTCTTTATATAATAAATTGGCTACGGAGAGCACTATGTTGTTTGCCTTTCTATTACATATGCAACATCCGTTTTTATGCTGAATGCTGAAATGTGAAGGAGATACCACCACTACTAGGATTTATCCATCCAGGATATGCTGTTTATGCTGTATGACCTGTTTCAGGTCGAGTATCTAAGGTGAGGGGCCATCCATGTCCGGTGGAGGGATCTTAGTCACCATTCAGATATTTTTATCAGCCTGAATTGTCCACTGGTGGTTCTTGTCTTCCAATCTTGTCATCACATCTTATTTATGTTGATTTAAGGACTTTTATTTGCGCAGCACTATTTTTTTAGTATTTATGTCTTTGAGGTATTATTTGAATTAGCCTTAGTGCCTGCTTGCATTTACTCTTTTATGTCCACTGATCAGTCAGCGCTGAATTTATATTTATCATTTCTTCTGATATGGCTGCCAGAATGCGGAGCATTTAGCAAGTGCTATGGCACCCCACATCATTATCTTGTACCAAAGCCACTGCTTTCACTAACAGTTTCTACCAGTCATACTGACCTCCTTTTTCACAATTTCTTTAAATACTGTGCTTTGATTGATGCCTCGGCATTTCCTTCTCTGCTTGTTTTATAGCCATTCTCAGACCACAGCTGGTCATACAATGGTCATTGAATTATGAAAGCTAAAGAACCCAGGCATCATCAGACTGATCTGTGGTCTGGTTGGTCTATTCCCCGCTGATGATAGACAGCTCAAGAAGGGGAAGAATGTGAATGGTTGCAAGGATAAGAGGGGATCTAAAGTCCACCCACCTGCAATGGAGAGTGTCTAAGAGAACCCGTTTCAGCCTTATCTCTAACATTGTTTTATTATACTGCACTGCATTTAATGTGTTTCTGTAATTATCAATTGTTACATTTCAACCATCAGGGTAGTTAGTGTCTTAACAAACTTCAGATACCTGTTATTTAAGTGTGGGTGTGCTATTGGATCCAGATTCAGGGTTGGTCATCACAGTAGGGCAACCCAACATTTTCATCAGCTTTTTCAGAGGTCATTTATTCACTTAGATCTTTTTTTTTAAATTCATTAAGTGTTAGCATGATGCGTAAAGAAATTAGAGGGAAAGTGGATAGTTTTGACTGTCTCTTCCATGCATCATTAGGTTCCATTTTGCTGAAGTGCGCTGAAGAAGAGATGAACGCTCAATGAATGTAGTCAAGAAGCCCCCCCATTCTCTCTCCTGTGTTAACATATATCAGGGTTAGCGACATGGCCATGAGGATAAAAAAAACATGACTGAAAGGTGTGGAAAGCTGTGAAACTGTGAAACTGTGAAAGATTGAAAAGTTATAAAAGAAATATACCAAGGATGCACATCTCAGTCCCCATAACTCAGATGTTTTAGTGTAAGAGGTTTGGTTTTCAGTGCACATGACCCTGTTAGGTGAGAATTGAAAACAGGGGGTTATGATGCTTTCATTTACACTTACCGTTTTCTAAATGTAGCCATTATCCCCCTTGTTATTTGGGGTAATGCTCATACTCTGAATTTCACATACCATTTCTATGTTCGAATATTTTGCACCTCCTTTATCAATTTGTTAAAAACATGTGGTTGAACTTCATGCAGCCTAAATGTCATACCTGTTAACATTTTGCTATTAAAATTGTAGTGAAAGAAAACAGTTTATGATTACATAAGGGGAGTTACTGTTACAATGAGGCTTTGTGCATGAGTTAGTTTTAGGTTACAAGCAGGATTAGGGTGAAGATTAGGTGTAAGGTTTACAGGGATGCTGCGTACACACGATCGGATTTCTCGTCGGAAAAAGATATGAAGGCTTTTCTGACAGGATTCCGCTCAAGTTTGCCTTGCATACACACGGTCATGCAAAAGTTTGCTGAACTTACGACCGTCAAGAACGCAGTGACGTACAACACGGGAAAACCGGTCGTGTGTACAGGGCATTAGTGTTAAGATACAGATATTGCATGTATAGCAACAGGAAAACTTCTCAGGGACTCCTCAGAGACTTTAAGGCAGTTGAAAGATAAAAAAATAGAGTCTAAAAGGCTAATGGAGTTTAAAAGGCTAACGCCAATTTGATTCTAATACGCGCCAATATGATCATAAAATGGACAGAGGTCCATAGAACATGAATACAAAATACAAGGTACAAAATATATACACAGAAAATGTAAAGAAGAGTACCCAAAACTGTGAGATACAACCCACAATAGCTGCCTCGAGATGGACTAGCTAAGGAGATCCCGTAGTGCAACCCGTCAGGTTTCGGAGTGATTCCTTCTTCTGAGGTTTTTTTAATATATTGGGGGTACACAAAATTCTATAAGAAAATGAATGAAAATTAACATATAGAGGAATAAACTGTCTATAATGAATTGCATAATATAATCAATATATATATATATATATACAGTATCTCACAAAAGTGAGTACACCTCTCACATTTTTGTAAATATTTTATTCTATCTTTTCTATCTTTTCATGTGACAACACTGAAGAAATGACACTTTGCTACAAGTAGTGAAGTAGTGAGTGTTCAGCTTGCATAACAGTGTCAATTTTCTGTCCCCTCAAAATAACACAACACACAGCCATTAAACCTCTGGCAACAAAAGTGAGTACACCCCTAAGTGAAAAAGTCCAAATTGGGCCCAATTAGCCATTTTCCCTCACCGGTGTCATGTGACTCGTTAGTGTTACAAGGTCTCAGGTGAATGGGGAGCAGGTGTGTTAAATTTGGTGTTATCGCTCTCACTCTCTCGTACTGGTTACTGGAAGTTCAACATGGCACCTCATGACAAAGAACTCTCTGAGGATCTGCCAAATATTTTTTTTTGCTCTACATAAAGATGGCCTAGACTATATGAAGATTACCAAGACTCTAAAACTGAACTGCAGCACGGTGGCCAAGACCATACAGCCGTTTAACAGGACAGGTTCCACTCAGAACAGGCCTCACCATGGTCGACTCAGAACAGTCTTTGTGCATTTTTATTCCCCCAGAAATTAATGGAAATGTGCGCCTTGTATGTTTTTGTGCACTTTTGTTGCATGTTCTTGCACATGATTTTTAAAAATCATCATAAATAAATAAAATACATTAATAATATGTAAGAATAAATAACCCCTAACCTTAAAAAATATATATTAAATAAATGATTACTAGTAATAATAATAAAATAATAATAATAAACACCCCAGCCCCAAACAAAATAAAATTAATAATAATAGTAATAATTTCTTCTTCTTCTTTCTTCTTTCTATTATAATAATGTATTTATTTATTTTATGTTAGGGTATTTATTTATTTTTTTTTATTATTATTTTTATAATTTTTATTATTATTATATATTTTTTTAAGAGATAGGGGTTAAGGTTAGGGGTTAATTATGTATTTATTGATGTATTGTTTACATAGTATTCATTTATTTTATTATTGATTATTATTTTTATTTATTTGTGTATTTATTTATTAATTTACAGTATTATTATTATTATTAGTAGTAGTAGTAGTAGTAGTAGTAGTAGTAGTAGTAGTAGTAGTAGTAGTAGTAGCGTTTGGGTGTTAATAATACTAATAACAAAAAAGAAATAAATAATGAATAAATTAATAATAATACAATAAATAAAATATTAACCCTAACCCTGACCTAATCCTAACCCTAATCTAACCTTAACTCTAACCCATTACCCTAAAAGAGAAAATAAAAACACAGGTTGGTCTGTATTGTTTAAAGCCCAACTCCAGGATATTAGCAATTCTCCTCCCACCGCCCTCTAACTAACTGCTGGTTTAAAAATCTAAATCTAAATCTAATAAATCTATCCAAATGCCGGTCTTACTTACCAGAAGCTACAGCCACAGTCACTTCCAGTGGCCAGTGGCAGGGTCCTCTCTCATAGGCTCCAGAGGCAGGAGAACTCACATGGACAGTGAAGGGACCAGTGTTAGAAAACACTTAATGTGTTACTAATGATTTAAAGAAATGTCAGCGCATAGTGGTCTTGCAGACATTGATAAGTAATATTGTGCCTCATCCCTACTGAAATAGCATTGAAAGAATTGAAAGAAATATGGGATTTTAATGGCACCACACCTTGAGGTAGATTTAAAAATAGCATTTATTGAAATTAACAAAATTACTTAACCGCTTGCCGACCAGCCGCCGCAATTTTACAGCGGCAGAATGGCACGGCTGGGCGAAACGACGTTACCTTACGTCACTTCGCCTTTTGGCGCGCGAGCACCCGCAGCGTGTGCTCCACCCCAATGCGGGTGCCCGGCGGGCACGATGACCACTGAGCTCCCGCGATCGCTCGTGACAGAGTGAGATCCCGGTTCTTTCAGGGGAGAGGAGACAGATCGTGTGTTCATACTATGTGTGTTCATACTTCTTTCAGGGGAGAGGAAACAGATCGTGTGTTCATACAATGTATGAACACCGATATCTCTCTCCTCCCAGACAGTCCCATCCCCCCACAGTTAGAAACACACATAGGGAACAAAGTTAACCCCTTGATCACCCCCTAGTGTTAACCCCTTCCCTGCCAGTGACATTTATATAGTAATCAGTGCATTTTTATAGCACCGATCGCTGTATAATTGTCAATGGTTTCAAAAATGTGTCAAAAGTATTTGATCTGTCCGCCATAATGTTGCAGTCCCAATAAAAATCGCAGATCGCCTCCATTACTAGTTAAAACAAATAATAATAAAAATGCCATAAATCTATCCCCTATCTTGTAGATGCTATAACTTTTGCGCAAACCAATCAATATACGCTTATTGCAATTTTTTTTTACCAAAAATATGTAGAAGAATACATATCGGCCTAAACTGTGGAAAAAAATTGATTTTTTGATAAAAAACGTGGGGTATTTATTATAGCAGAAAGTTGTCGGTTGTCGGGCAAATCCACTTTGTACCACAAGTGCAAAGAAAGTGCACTTGAAAGTGCACTTGGAAGTGCAGTCGCTGTAGATCTGAGGGGGACATGCAATGAAAATAAAAAACACCATTTTTGCTTGCATATGATGGGATGTTAAAATCAGCAGAGCTTCCTCTCATTTCAGAGCTTCCCCACAGATCTACAGTGATCTACAGTGACTGCACTACCAAGTGCACTTTCAGTGAACTTTCAAGTGCACTTGTAGTGCAGAGTGGATTTGCCTTTAGTAAATCAACCCCATTGTGTTTTTTTTCACAATTGTCACTCTTCTTTTGTTTATAGCACAAAAAATAAAAACTGCAGAGGCGATAAGATACCACCAAAAGAAAGCTCTATTTGTGGGAACAAAAGGATGTCAATTTTGTTTGGGTACAGTGTCGCATGACCGCGCAATTGTCAGTTAAAGTGACGCAGTGCCGAATCAAAAAAAATGGCCTGGTCATTGAGCAGCCAAATCTTCTGGGGCTGAAGTTACAAACTTATCTGAATATATTACACAAGTATCGCACTATATTGTATATCATATTTGGATCTATGATATACAATATAGTGCAATACTTGTGTAATATAATCAGATCTGTTTTTAGGAAATGTTAATTTCAATAAATACTTTTTTAAAATCTACCTCAAAGTGTGGTGCCATTAAAATCCCATATTTCTTTCAATTCTTTTAATACTAAAGTGTTACTAAACCCACACCAGTAAAATCAATCTGTATATGCAGTAAAGCATGCTTGTTATACACACTGTGGAACCTAAGGGGCTAATCCTCTGCATTGTATAAAAAGGCTGTTTGATCCTGTCTACTGATCAGTGTCGGGTCAAGGCTATCCAGCGCCCGGGGCAAAGATGTCAAACTGCGCCCCCCTTCCCTTTGGGTTAGGGTCAGGATGCCCACATCCCTGCAATAAACCTTTGCACCCAGGACAGGCATCCCCCCTGCCCCCTTGTCCTGGTCCTGCCTCCGATCATCTCCTCCTTCCACTGACTCAAATATATGTCCTGATATTTGCAGAGCCAGGGGACAGGCTGCAAATGCTCAGTTTGGTGTGTATTGCTAGAGAGGTTTCTTTTTTCTTGGAGAGTGCATGTGATCAGCACATGGCCAATCAGTACTGTCCAGACAGAGGGTCAGGGGTACTGCTTTCTCATATGACAATCGTGGGAGGATGAAAACTCCTTCTACAAGCTTCAACCAGACACTCATAGAAGTCACAAGACTGCTCTAACTGCTGATGAAAAAGGTATTTGGCAGTTTATATTTACTAAAATGTACTAAATAATTGCATTTCCATGTTCTGTGTACTGCGGGAGACCACATATGGTGAAGGAATGGTCCTGGGTTTAGTAACACTTTAAGTATATAAGCACATCAGGTACCTCCTGATGCATCTAAAACACATAGCAATGAAATGCATATTAATGCATGCTTTCTGGTGTGAACAGGCCCCAGAAAATAAGAGATCATTTAGAGCTGCAGTACTGCTACAACTCTGGGTTATATCTTTGTTAAATGCATACAGAAAATGCAATAGAGTGTCCCTTTAAGGCAGGTGAAATAAAAAACACACAGCATTGAGGCTTTTTTTACCAGCTAGCAATTTAGCAGTCATGGCTCTATGTAGCTAAGTGGAAGGAACGGGGCTAAAATGCAGAAGGCAGTAGAGATCATTGATCACTGTAAGTGAACTGTAATGCCTGTACTTTGAGCCCAGAGAGTACAGAGATGATCATTAAATTAAACATGCTGCATAGATGTAGTTTAGTTAATGAGTTTGATGCTTAAACACAGTGTGTAACTAATTCCCTACTTCTCATGAGCGTTCATGCAAATCACTGTTCACCAGATTAACTCGCTCATGTATTTTTGCATCTCTTATTCAGCTCAGCTCTCTGTACAGCTGTTGTTTTGTTGAAGGGGTGAACTCTACACAGAGCCAATATGAATGGTGCATGCTGCAGTGCAGAACAATGTTGGGATAGCTGTGCTTTTCACAGACAGCATGTAGAACCCTGCAAAAAGTTTCCTTGCTGCATGTAAACATTAGAAAGGTATAACCTGGTAAATATACATCAGTGCTCTTTACCATGAGTTATCTTCTCCAATGCCTGGGCACTACAGTGTGATACATGACCAGTATGAGTAGAAATGCTTACAAGGAGATTGAATACTACAGACCTGCATAAGATATTGTAGCCCTGTTATAGAGGGGGTCATATGAAGTTGCCCTCTCGACACAGGCTATGGCGCTAACCTGCAGGTAACCAAATAAAACAGAGCCTTCGCTAAAGGAAGAGTGGACTATGAATATATAATTGGCAGTGCCTCCACCTAGAACAGGGCTCCAGCATATGTAGAGATTATCCCTTTCTAGGACAAAAACTAATAGCTTACCCAAAATAACTGACAGCAGTAGTACTAATACACCCAGCATAGATTTCTAAAAGTAAAGATATGCAGACATACCAGCAGGTGATTAGTGTAACTTTATATATGATAAAGTGATGACATTACATACAACGAAAGCAATAACAAGAAGAATGTACATATGTCTGAGAAGAACAGTGTATATATCTATCTATATATATATATATATGGATATATAACTAAAGGCCTTTAACACCAATACCTCCAATTAGGCCGGAGGCACAGTTCAGTTGCAGGGGCCCCTGATGAGCTGGCTTGCAAGATCTAACACAATCCGGCTTGAGAGGACGAACGCTGATGCATCTGTGGAGCGGTGGCTTCCTGGGGACGCTTGTACAAACAAACACACCGATGGCAAAGAAGTCTGGAACATGCCACCTGTAAGGCAAATCAGGCCTATCTAGCCTATCTCTTGGTCCCTAACCTGACTATAGGCTATCAAAATGGCCGTCGGAAGCCTTTCCTGTCCCTAACCTGAGCTGTTTACCATTCCCTAATACTAGCTAGGAACCCCCTCAGACCAAAAAGGGACACTGTTGCTATAAATAGTGAAGTGACAGATATACACCTTAACACAAACCAGTCACTTGATAGATTATAATCAAATGAGTTTTGTTCTCATACACTTGAGAATAGCCCAAGTATATTGAAGTATTCAAATAGAAAGTTTCAGTGAATCAGAGAAGCCTCTGACAACTATCTCTGATTCCCACACAGGAGTGCTCACACAGGAGTGACAGTAATATAACAAACAGTGAGGTACACAGTGTAGTAACTCTTGCCTATATTGTCCCTTTTCAGCCTGGAAGGATGGGTGGGTGGATGGATACAGCACAAAATCAGCCTGCAGCACCTCCTGGCTTGCAGAGCATGTGGCTGGCCACTCTCTCCCTTCACTTCCTCCAAGACATCCACATATATAGATTTGAGGGGTCTCCTGACCCTTAAGCAGGGGCAGGAAAACAACCTCTTAACAGGAAGAATACGTTTGTAATAAGAACTCTATAATTGGTACCAGGCATTAATGTAAACAACCTCACAGACAGTGTACAAAAGAACACTTCCCCACATATAATAACATAAAGCAAGACACAGAAAATGGAAAATTGTTACCAATACTTACTGTAATTTTCCTTTCCTAGCTCTGCCTCATGCCAGTAACCTTGGGTCAACTCTGCCCCTTGACCTCGTATAGGACATCCCTGAATAGATCAATAAAAAGGCCACCAGTACCTGGTACAAGTGTTCTGTAAATAGCCCGTGACGTACTAGGGAGGGTGTGTACTGGCATGAGGCAGAGCCAGGAAAGAAAAATTACGGTAAGTATTGGTAACAATTTTCAGTTTTCCTGGCTCAGCCTCATGCCAGTAACCTTGGGACTTAACTAGCCAGACACAGGGAGGGAGTAAAACAAAACCACCAACACCAGGTGCTTCTTAGAATTAATTTATTATTTGGACAAAGCAAAAGCCAACACAGAAGCTCCTATGATATCAATTGGGAGGAAACTATATCTAGCTTGTAATGCTTGTGAAGCCCCACTTCTGGAAAAGGGCATCCTGGGCTAGAGCTTGTGGGTGAAAGAAGTAGAAGAAAAACTGTAGAAACATTGTTATTATGACTAACGAACAAAATAGAACGATGTGCAGAAAGATCATTTCCAATAAATCTTGGTACAAATCTATCTCTAAAAATGTAATTGAGGAATCTAATGATAGCTTCTATGACCTCATAGATGGGGTGTTTTGCCATGGGGCGATTGATAAAATCATATGGGAATACACTAGAACTCGACATCCTCGAATCCTCATGTTTTACTGCCTTCCCAAGGTACACAAGGATTTGAAAAATCCACCAGGCCACCCGATTATTTCAGGAAATGGGTCCATCACTGAAAACGTAAGCAAATTCATCAATGACCATTTAAGACCATTTGTTACCAATCTTCCATCATATATCAAAGACAGAATTCATCTTTTGCAAACTTTGGAGGAGCTACACCTTCCACCCGGCTCTCTTTTAGTGGCCATTGATGTGGAGGCTCTTTATAGCTCTATCCCCCATGACCTTGGCCTCTCTGCTGTAAAACATGTTATATCTCAATCCCATAAGGATGATCACAAATTTAATACATTCTTAATGTAAGCGCTTGAATACATTCTAACACACAATGTTTTTTCCTTCGATGGGTCCCACTACCTACAGGTACAAGGGTGGTGATGGGGACTTGTTGTGCCCCCTCCTACGCCAACCTGTACCTGGGGGAGTGGGAATGCTCGCTTTTACTCAGCAATGATTTGGCATCTTTCACTATCCATGTTGTGTCATGGTTTAGATACATCGATGATATTTTTATGCTATGGGATGGTACACCGGAGGCTCTGCACACTTTTGTTCGCATCATGAATGACAATGTTTCCAACCTACATTTTACCATGAATTTTAGTGATACATCAATTCCTTTTCTAGATGTAACCATCTCCAAACTGCAGGATGGGTCACTTTCCAGCGGCCTATATCGTAAGCCGACTGCTGTAAACACCATCCTGCACGCATCCAGCTCACATCCTCAATCATTGATAATATCAATTCTTTATAGTCAATACTTGAGGCTAAGGAGGAACTGTTCTACTGATGAAGAATTTTGCTGTGAGGCAAATTCACTCAGAGACAGACTCATTGAGCAAGGTTACTATCCGACATGTCTTAAAAAAGCCTTTCGACAAGCACATGGACAGTTACGTCAGGATTTGCTTTTTTCCCACAAAAAACGTGATACCAATACACAAACTACTTGTCTAATTATTACCTATAACAAACAACATAAAACTTTTAAAAAAATAATAGAAAAGCACTGGAATTTGTTCCAAATCGATCCTATTTTGAATTTACATATACCTAATACTCTGGCCACTACATATAGAAGAACTCGCTTCCGGAAAGATCAACTAGTCAGAAGTGAATATGTAGGCAATTTTAGATCTGACCCATGTAAATGACTGGTCACTTTTACTTGCGGCGGGTGCTCATTTTGTAGATATATGAACACACAACCCAATACAATTTTGCCCAATGGAAAACCCTATAAACCCAAACACTATGCGAACTGTAAAACTGCAGGGGCCGTCTATTTATTAACATTAACGTGCCAATGTTTCTATGTAGGGAAACAAAGCTTGAATTCTGGAGAAGGTACGTGACCAGTATGACTTGTGCCAATCCCTACCTCCCCCTTGGACGACATGTGAGAGACTGTCACCGGGGCAGATCTCCCCATGTACATTTTACCATCTTAGATTGGGTACATCCCGATAATAGAGGTGGGGATTGGAACAAACTCCTACTGTAACATGAAGTACGTTGGATTGATGAGTTAAATGCCACTCTCACTCCAGGCTTAAATACTCAATTGAGCTATTGCTTTTTTCTAGAAGGTTTTGCTTCAGGTGGTTGTGAAAAGGAATAGATTCACCTTTTGAGTCTGTACGCACACATCCCCCCCTGATTACCCTGTTCTTCATTTGCATCTATCATTATATGCTTTATTATAAAATACATAATGCATATGTTTTGTAATGGCTATAGTTATAGCTATCGCATGTTTCAACGTAACTATAATGTGTATGCTTTACAATGGTTATATCCTTGCCTAAATGTTCACTTGTATGTTTATACTTTTGATACCTTTATAGTAACAAATATGGGATACTGTTATGTTTTGCTATATTGTTGTCTGTCATTTTGTCCACTACATATAAGTGTTTTATGGATACATCTCAGACTTATTCACATGTACATCCATGACATTTGGATTATTATCATATACTGACCTATGTCTGATTTTGTTTTGTTTTTTTCCACAAAAATTTGTTATTAAGAAAGAAAAAAGTAGCAGATATACAGCACTGAAAAGGTATTACAAGAAAACAAGCATGACACTATTATACAGTGGCAAATGGACAAAAAGTGTTGTTACATGCGAAATTATAAAAATGCAAGTACAAAACTAGTAAGCACAAGTGTATCGAAGGGGAAGTAATCATAATACATGGAAATACACAATTTCTGCTTACTCTGTGATGAGACAGCTTAGATACAACGAATAATGGAGAGGTTATTTATCGGCCTTGCAGGTTGGTAAGTATGGGTAAGAAATCTAAGGCTTGAATGTCTCTGGTGTGAGGTTAAAGCATGTATGATCGGTTATTTCGGTAGGATGGTATCCATAATATGGGTGAAGTGGATAGGTGAGTAGGGAAGGCTTGGGGATGGGGGGGTATTAGGTGGTTAAGGGGGGGAGGGAGAAGCAGGTATGGGAGAATAGCAAAAGGGGGGAAGAGAGGGGAAGTAGGGGGGGTCAGGGGGCAAGGGGAGGCCGCTCCTCATCTCAGGCCTCCTAGAGGTAATCAGAGGACAGGAAGGTTAGGACAGGAAAAAGGATCTATAGTAGTCTGTAGTTTTGAATTGTGTCCAGCATGCCCATATGGCGGTGAACTTCTGTATACGGTCTTGGGAGATATAGATCAATTCTTCCATCTCCTCCATCTTTGCAATCCTAATTAGCCATTCCCTAATTGTAGGGGAGTTGGTTGAACGCCAGTGTACAGGGATACACAATCGGGCTGCATTAACCATGTGCATGGCTAATGATTTATGATAGGTTCTTTTAGTCAGGGTTGTATGATGGAGGAGATACTGGGCCGGGTTAAAATCTAAGGTGTATGTAGTCACTCGTGCAATAATGGAATGTACCTCTTTCCAATACGGTTGGAGCATTGGGCAATTCTACCATATGTGAACCATATTTCCTTCCTCTTTATTGCATCTACAACAGGTGTTTGGGATGGAAGGCGAGAATTTGTGCAGGCATGCTGGCGTTTTGTACCATTTTGTGACTATTTTGTAGCCATTTTCTTGTATTGCTACATTCAATGATCCCTTGTGGGCATATGTGAGTATGGACTCCCATTCGTCATCAGTAAAAGTTATTTGTAAGTCTTTACCCCAAGAAAGTCTTGAGGTTTCTGTCTGTGGAGGTTGGGGGTTGTCTTGGAGGAGTGAGTAAATCGTGGAGATCAGGTGTCTTTGTGGTGTAGTCTGGGAGTACAATGTTTCGAATGGTGTGAATGGTCTTGTCCAGATGTCGTTTGCGTTTGTCGAAGTGAAAAAGTGTCTTAGCTGCCTGTACGACCAGAAGGGAAAGTCCTTTGTGCGAGATATGAACCTTAAATTTTCATACAAACGTATCCGACCTTCATTGAAGAAGTGACGTGTTTGGACTTCATCATGTGGCCATTCGTGCAGTAAGAATGTGTTCGCATCCCCTGGGGGAAAGTCTGGATTTGCTCTTAGAGGGGTCAATGGGCCTGGTTTTGAGGATAAGTGGTATAAGTTTATTGCTGTGGTAAAAGCTAGTAACGAAGGGTAAATAAGTGGGTGCATCTTGATGACGTGAGAGCAGTGTTTCACTGAAAGCCAAGTCAGGGTGTGTAAAGGTATATTACTGAAGGAATTTTCCAGTGTGATCCAATTCTTACCATTTTGTGGGTTTTCCAGTCTACCACTCTGGTCAGGTGGCACGCCAGATAGTATTTATGTAGGTTTGGTAAAGCTATTCCCCCCTTTGTTTTGGAGCATGTGAACCGTGTATATTTAATACGCGGGGAAGTATTTTTCCAGATAGATTTTGAGCAGGCTTTTTTGTAGGACATAAAGAAAAATGGGGGTAATTGAATTGGGATAGTCTGCATAAGATACAGAAGGCGGGGCAGGACTATCATCTTTATCAATGCCGATCGCCCAAACCAGGAAACATTGAGAGTGGCCCAATTTTTAAGATCCGTCTGGACTTTAGTCAGGGTATGAAGGAAGTTGTGTTCATAGAGATCTGTTAGCCGGCTGGGAATTCAAATGCCAAGGTATGTAATAGCATCTCCTTTCCATTGAAATGGGAAAGAGGATTGACAGTGAGTAACGTCTTGTGGGGAAAGAGAGATATTCAGGGCATGGGATTTAGAGTAATTGATTTTGATCTTCGATAATACTCCAAAGTGTTTGATGTCTTTCAAAAGATTAGGGAGAGTTGTGCGAGGGGCTTGTAGTGATAATAGGATATCATTAGCAAATGCGGCTAGCTTGAATTCCCTGCGGTTAACGGAGATTCCATGAATGTCAGGATTGGCCCGCAATCTATTTAGAAGGGGTTCAAGGGTCAAGATGAAGAACAGGGGAGATAGGGGGCACCCTTGGCGAGTTCCGTTGCTGATGGGGAAGGCATTCGACAGGAGACCGTTTGCTCTAACCCTTGCTGTTGGGTTAGTGTACAGAGCAGAAATATGTGCAAACATGCATGGTAGAAGGCCAATGCCTTTTAGTACCGCCTGCATGTAGTCCCAGGCCATCCTGTCGAATGCCTTCTCAGCATCAAGGGATAACAGAAATCCTTTAGTGTCAGATGAAGAGAGCCAGTGATGAATATTCAGGGTGCGAATGGTATTATCCCTGGCCTCCCTGCCCGGGACAAAGCCCACCTGATCGGGCAAGACCAGGCCAGGGACAAGGGGTAGTAGTTTGTTTGAAATGAATTTTGCATATAGTTTGATATCTACATTGAGCAGAGAGATGGGTCTGTAGTTGGATGCACGGGCTGGGTCTTTGTCTGTTTTCGGTATAACTGCTATGTGTGCTGCTAACATGTGGCCGGTTGGAGTGCGTGGGTTTGAGAGGGAGTTAAATGCTGACAACATTTTGGGCGAAAGCGTCTCTAAGAAGGTTTTATAGTAAATTAGAGGTAGTCCATCTGGGCCTGGACTTTTGCCAACTTTCATTTGCTTAATGGCAAGGTTAAGCTCTTCCTCCGTCATTGGGTGTTCCAAGGTTTCAGCTTGTTGTGTGGTGATTGGTTTGGGGCAGTATTGGGTCAAGAATTCACAAATTTGTGCTGACCTATCAGGTGCAGCAGGCACCTCTATGGTGTTTTGTGGTAAGTTATAGATCTTAGAGTAAAACTCTTCAAAGTGTTTGGCTATGTCCTCGTTTTTAGAAAGAAGTGTGCCTTGAGCAGTGTGGAGATGGTGAATTGTAGATGATGTTTTGGCTGACTGTATTGTATGAGCAAGAAGTCTCCCACTTTTGTTACCGTGTTCATAGAACACCCTCTGTCCGAGAATGTAACGTCTCCTAGTTCATCCAACAAGGAGGATCTAGCTTGTGTGAGGGCCTGTAATGTAGATTGGGAAGTAGAATGTGTATGGGTTGCTTCAAGTCTGTGGATCGTTGTGATAAGAGATGTAATCTGTTCCTGATGTCTTTTTTTTTCACTTGTGGCTAGGGCTATAAGATTCCCCCATATGACGCACTTGTGAGCTTCCCATAGTGTGATTGGAGTAATACCCGGGGTTGAGTTCTCTTGAAAATACAGTTGAATTTGGGAGTTTATCTGTCGGAGTGTTTCAGGGTCTTTTAGGAGGGATGGATTCAACCTCCACGTTTTAGTGAATCTTTGTGAGTCTGGGAACTTGAGAGTCATCGTGATAGTGTGATGGTCAGACAAGAACATGGGTTCTATTGTGGCTTGTGAGAGAAATGAGAGGTCTGTCTGGGATAAAAATATGTAGTCAATTCTTGAGTATTTCTGGTGTGGAGGGGAAAAGTATGTATAGTCTTTGTCCGCCGGGTACATGGTGTGCCAGGTGTCATGTAAGGTCAGGTCTTGTAGTTGAAGTTTGATCTGTCTTAGTGCGCGGTACGGGAGTGTGGAAGTACCTGTAGAGGAGTCAAGGGTAGGATTTAGTGGGACATTAAAGTCCCCTCCTAGTATTAATATGCCCTCTTGAAAGGAGGATAGTAGGTCACAAATTGTCCGGAAAAAGGTTGCCTGATGTTCATTTGGGCAGTAGATATTTGCTATAGTGATTGGTTTAGACGCGTATGTGCCTTTAATAAAGATATATCTACCTTCCTGATCAATCAGTGAGTCAAACATTTGAAAGTCAGCGTTTTTGGAAATGAGTATGGAGACTCCTTTTGTTTTAGAGAATGGGTTTGTGGAATGTAGGGCTTGCTTATATATATGGTTTGTCAATTTGGGGATAGCTTTGGTTCGGAAATGTGTTTCCTGCAGTAATAGGAAATGGGCTTTGTATTTCATTAGCGTCTGTTCTGCAGGGTAATTTGTGACAAGTCTTGGAACAGTTTCACCTCCGTCCCATTAAACATTATGCGGCCTTTATTTCTCGCTTTTCTGAGGATTTCCTCTTTGAGGGGAAAGTTAACGATGCAACAAATAATGTCTCTGGGTGGCTCAGAGTCTCGAGGGGGGGGCCTCAATGCGCGGTGTATGCGCTCCATCTCTATGTGGGAGTCTGCCGGGCGCTCAAGCAGATCGTTAAAGATTGCGCATACTGTGTGGGGTAGTGCGGCCTGATCAATCCCCTACGGGACCCCCCTCACCCGTCCATTATGTCTGCGGCCTCTGTTGTCCAAGTCCTCCTTGGACAACATAGTCCTTGCCTATGGAGTTCAAACATATGTGGCAAGTGGAGGTCGTATGCCTTTTGTACTTGCCTGATGGCTGAGGCTTGCACTCGGGCATTCTTTTCAACAGCGGTGATTCGATGTGTCATCGAGTGAATGTCTGCCTTCAAATCAGAGATCGCCGACATCATGGTGTGTTTAATGTCTAGGGCAACCTTTTGAAGGTCTCTTTGGAGGTCTAGGAGGCTTGGGTATGGAGCGCTGGCACCGTCACCGTCCATATCTGTAGTGCTCCTAATTGAGTCCGGGGATGAGGCCTGTGTGATGTGTGCGGCCTGTGAGGCTTGCGATGCCTTGGGTAGTGCCGATTGGCGGGTCCGGAATATGTCTGGAATGCTGCCGCTGAGCTGCGATGTGGGCTCTTTTTGTGTGCGGGGTGTGGAGGTGCTCCTGTTGGACTTTTCCATCGTGGGTTTGTGTCTCTGAGACCCCGATATCAGCGTCTTCGTCCTCGGTGTGTGGGAGCTGTCTATTCAAGCAGCCATCTCGGGTCCCGTCCAGGCCACGCCCCCCATCTGTTTTTGTTTTATTATTTTTGATGGATCTATTTTTTGACACATTTATCCATTTGAAGGTGCAGATTCTTTTTTCTGCTGCCTCTCACTCTTTGGTGTGTGTGACACTGCGGTAGATGTTGGTCCAGTCCCAGATTTTGTTGGGTCTGCTCTGTCCCCCCACATCTGTCGCTTCATTTTGCGCCGGTGTGCGGGATCTGCATGGCGCCCTCCTACCCCCCTTCTCTCTTGGTGTGTGGGGGCATGCCGTGCAGGTCCGGCTCTGGGGATCCCTCCTCCTTTGTTCTCGGCAGCCCTCTTTTCCTTCTCTAGACTCATCTGTATTCATTGTTGCATTATGTTTAATTATACCCACACGTTTGCATCAGCGCTGATGGTGGATTTCTCTTTTCCATGTTATTCACACGCCCTCGCTACACCTCTCTTTCTGTGACGTGGTTACCATGCATGTGGCGTCTATACGCTACTGTTGTCAGCACATTTAGCCTAGCTACTATGTCAACAACACTACGTCCTACCACATGATGATGGTGTTGATGCAGAGCGTCGTGACGTTCCCTCAATGACGCGTGACATCACTACGCTCCATACTGCGCATGCACCGGCATCTCCTTATAACCCTGAATGACGCACCTGCTCCATGCGGACGCTGCTGTTCTGGGGCTCTCTTGGGAGACTAACGCCGACATTTTATACCAAGGTAAAGACATATACTTTTGTTTGTACTACTTATCTGTAGTTACAAACATTAATATCACTCTTCTTTTTGTTTAAAATATTTATCCGAATCACTGGACTTGGGTTTTTCCACCTTGCCCTCTATTGACGGTCCAGAGTAAACAACCCCTATACCAAGTGAGAAATCAATAGAAAAATAGCTTGCGCTAATATCAACCTTCCAGTCAGACTACTACTTAGTGCATAACATAGATCAATTCGTGATTCATAAATAGTGACAATACAAAACTTATTAGAAGTAAATGTGACAGGTGTGCCCACCTACAAGCGTGATTAAAATAAAGTGTAGAGATGAATAAAAATTATAAATACAGTGTGAAATATACACCTGTGAACAGGTCAGCCAGACCAGTTCTGATAAATTCCACAAGGAAAAAACAGTCACAGGTTAAACCTATGTATATATAAGGGTAGGTGTAATTACTATATGTACTGTCCCATCTTGTAATTAATTCCTCCTTAGGCAGGGTTTCCACTTGGTTCTGTGTATTAATAAATAATCTCATTAAAGGAAATATGTATTGGTACTGCTTTCATACAAAGTCCCTTAAGTATCAAAACAAATTCTACTCATAAATCAATAATTGCCATGTAGTTGAAAGTAGCTTCCCGCTTGGTAATTCTCAAAAGCCCCGTATACATGTAATGATAAAACAGAGAGAGAACTTCATTGCGCAATAGACTATTACTACAGGGCATGCCCCCCTCACTGGGTTCACTCACATACGCCTGGGATTGTTCAGCTTGGATGAAAAAAGCAATCAGCTGCTTGAGGCGCGGTGAATCTCTCACCGCTATGCAATGATACTGTTACGAGCCTCAAAGAATGACGTCACTGACTCCTCCTACGCGTTGCGTCACTCGATACGTGACTTTTTCAAGGTAAGTCATGTGACGCTCGAGTCTCCATTATATAATGGTGCTAGCGTCAACGTTGCTATAGAGACAGCGGTGTGTCATTAAGTCATCATTTTACTTTTTCATCTAGCCGTCAAATGGACATCTACACTTTATTAGATAATAACGTTAAAAAACCAAATAAATAATGTGATTCTTCATAATAGTATACATAGATAATGAAACATAGAAGATATTTATAAAAAATATATATAAGACAAGGAAGTTAATATCGGGTCCACATCCTCCCTCTGGTGGTGATAACTGTGTATAACATTATGGAAATTCCTTCATTACTAGGTAATTAAATAAACATATAATTACAGCAACAATAAGGTAACAATGCATTCCTACTCTAGGTGGATGGTACTGAGATTACCAACAATGCCCAGGATACCCAAGGAGACCCGTTAGTTAAAAAAGGTTATTTTAAAAGATATTAAAGAGTCATTGAATAGGAGTAACTTAGCACAGTATATAAATGTATTGTGAATGCCTAGTCTAGCTAAGCTCCATAGCCCATCAAAATAGCAACTAGGTGATAATACTGCCTACACTAATCCATCATCCAGCCACCTAGCAACCTGGCACCCACTAAGTAGAGCACGAAAAAAACTCTCTACTCATGACTATCACTGATGGCTAGTCCAAAAAAATAAAAAATAGGAAATAAAAAACAAAAAATGAATTAAAAAATCTATCCATATCCAAGCACACAATAAATATATATTATTATAAAATTAATTACTGAGTATCTTATATACTCTAGGGGGATATATTAAAAATTTATTTTTGGTTAATGGTAATTATAAAATTGTTAAAATCATAAAAAAGAGAAAACGTGAAAAAATTGCAACGGGGTGTGCCAAAACTAATAATCTGATATAAAACGATTCAAATCAAATTCAATGTTCAACCCATTGGGCGCTAATGTACACATCTCAAATATCCATCTGGATTCTTGTTTACTTAGTTCTCGGATTTTATTAGATCCTCTTCAATGTGGTGTGTATTTGTCAATAGCCCAAAATTTTAGGCCTGTGGGATCTCTATTGTGGTACCTTGTGAAGTGTTTCGAGACGCTGTGCTTTGGGAAACCATTTCTAATATTCAATATATGTTCTCTGATGCGTTTCCATAATGGTCGTTTGGTTCTGCCCACATACTGTAGGGAGCATGCACATTGGAGTACATATACCACTCCCTCAGTTCTACAAGATATACATTCTTTTATCTCATATTCATTTTTAGTACTTGTGGACCTGAATTTGTTACCCTTTTGTCCATTAAGATTGGTATTTTTACATGTGAAACACCTTTTACAAGGGTAAAACCCTTTACCCGGAAAAAAGTTAAACCTGTTGATTTCTTTGGGGCGTCAGGAACATTTTTAGCTACCAGATCCCTCAAGGTGGGCGCTCATCTATGAATAAAATGGGGTTTTTCAGGTAAGCTATTTTGGAGTATTCTATCAGCTTTAAGAATGGAACAATATTTTTTGATAATTTTTTCCACCTGTTTGTGTTGGACACTGTAGTTCATTATTAATGGGGGTCTCGATTTGTTTTTGCTGATTTTTTTGCCTATCTTGGATTAATTCATCACGTGGCATTTAGTACACTTCCTTTATTTTATTTTTGATAAATTCCTTATTATAACCTTTTGCTAGGACTTTGTCTCCCACCCACTTTGCTTGCTCCAGATACTCATTCTTGTTAGAGCAATTCCTTCTGAGCCTAATCATCTGGCCCTTTGGGATATTTATGAGCCAAGGTTCATGATGGCAACTATCCACCGGTATGTAACTATTTCTTTCTACCGGTTTGAAGAAAGTCTTCGTGCTGATAGCGCTTTCCACAATATTTATTTGTAGATCAAGAAATTTTACTTCCTCATCACTGATCTCATAAGTGAGTTTAATGTTTTTTTGATTGTCATTTAACCAGTCTAAGAATTGGGTAAGGCTTTCCTTGTCTCCTTCCAATATTATAATGCAATCATCAATGAACCTTCTGTAAAGTTTCATATTTGAAGGTTTGTTAGAAAAAATACTTTGGTCCTCCCAATTTGCCATAAAAATATTGGCTACGCTAGATGCGTACTTGGCCCCCATTCCTATGCCATTCAATTGCCTGTAGTATTCTCCATCGTACCGAAAATAATTATGTTGCATCTCTTGCATCTGGGCTTCATATGTTCATTGTTCGATCGTATCTTGGAGGCGTCCTTTCGCTCCTGCGGTAATCCTATAATCCACCTTATAATCAACATGGAAATCCGGGCAACTATGGATATCAGGGTAATCACCAGTACCAAACTAACAGTAGAAATGGTAGAAAAGATGATTATCAATATCAACACCAGGATTATGAATCACAAGGAGAACAAAGACAATATGATCAACCACAATATGATCCTAGGAGGAGTCTGATCCAAACCCAAAACAGATATGAGGCCCTCAGAGATTATAGGGACGAGGAACACTCAAGCCATTTTTTAGATTACCGCAGGAGCGAAAGGACGCCTCCAAGATACGATTTGGGAACTTAGTTTCCAAACAAAGAAGATTTTTATTGAGGTGTTTGGCTTTTGGGATGCAACATAATTATTTTTGATACGATGGAGAATACTACAGGCAATTGAATGGCATAGGAATGGGTGCTAACTACGCATCTAGCGTAGCCAATATTTTTATGGCAAATTGGGAGGACCAAAGTATTTTTTCTAACAAACCTTCAAATATGAAACTTTACAGAAGGTTAATTGATGATTGCATTATAATATTGGAAGGAGACAAGGAAAGCCTTACCCAATTCTTATGCCCCGTACACACGGTCGGATTTTCCGACGGAAAATGTGTGATAGGACCTTGTTGTCGGAAATTCCGACTGTGTGTAGGCTCCATCACACATTTTCCATGGATTTTCCGACACACAAAGTTTGAGAGCAGGCTATAAAATTTTCCAACAACAAAATCCGTTGTCGGAAATTCCAATAGTGTGTACACAAATCCGACGGACAAAGTGCCACGCATGCTCAGAATAAATAAAGAGATGAAAGCTATTGGCCACTGCCCCGTTTATAGTCCCGACGTACGTGTTTTACGTCACCGCGTTTAGAACGATCGGATTTTCTGACAACTTTGTGTGACCGTGTGTATGCAAGACAAGTTTGAGCCAACATCCGTCGGAAAAAATCCTAGGATTTTGTTGTCGGAATGTCCGAACAAAGTCCGACCGTGTGTACGGGGCATAAGACCGGTTAAATGACAATCAAAAAACATTAAACTCACTTATGAGATCAGTGACGAGGAAGTAAAATTTCTTGATCTACAAATAAATATTGTGGAAAGCGCTATCAGCACGAAGACTTTCTTCAAACCGGTAGAAAGAAATAGTTACATACCAGTGATAGTTGCCATCATGAACCTTGGCTCATAAATATCCCAAAGGGCCAGATGATTAGGCTCAGAAGGAATTGCTCTAAAAAGAATGAGTACCTGGAGCAAGCAAAGTGGGTGGGAGACAAATTCCTAGCAAAAGGTTATAATAAGGAATTTATCGAAAATAAAATAAAGGAAGTGTACTAAATGCCACGTGATGAATTAATCCAAGATAGACAAAAAAATCAGCAAAAACAAATCGAGATCCCATTAATAATGAACTGCAGTGGCCAATACAAACAGGTGGAAAAAATTATCAAAAAATATTGATCCATTCTTAAAGCTGATAGAATACTCCAAAATAGCTTATCTGAAAAACCCCATTTTATTTATAGACGGGCGCCCACCTTGAGGGATCTGGTAGCTAAAAATGTTCCTGACCCCCCAAAGAAATCAACAGGTTTAACTTTTTTTCAGGGTAAAGGGTTTTACCCTTGGTAAAAGGTGTTTCGCATGTAAAAATACCAATTTTAATGGACAAAAGGGTAACAAATTCAGGTCCACAAGTACTAAAAAGGAATATGAGATAAAAGAATGTATTTCTTGTAGAACTGAGGGAGTGGTATATGTACTCCAATGTATTGAACATATGGAGTATGGAACATATATTGAATATTAGAAATGGTTTCCCAAAGCACAGCTTCTCGAAACACTTCACAAGGTACCACAATAGAGATCCCACAGGCCTAAAATTTTGGGCTATTGACAAATACACACCACGTTGGAGAGGATCTAATAAAATCTGAGAACTAAGTAAACAAGAATCCAGATGGAAATTTGAGATGTGTACATTGGCGCCCAATGGGTTGAACATTGAATTTGATTTGAATTGTTTGTATCAGATTATTAGTTTTGGCACACCCCATTGCAATTTTTTCAAGTTTTCTCTTTTTTATGATTTTAACAATTTTATAATTACCATTAACCAAAAATAATTTTTTAATATATCACCCTAGAGTATGTAAGATACTCAGTAATTAATTTTAAAATAATATATATTTATTGTGTGTTTGGATAGATTTTTTAATTTATTTTTTGTTTTTTATTTCCTATTTTTTATTTTTTTGGACTAGCCATCAGTGATAGTCATGAGTAGAGAGTTTTTTCGTGCTCTACTTAGTGGGTGCCAGGTTGCTAGGTGGCTGGATGATGGATTAGTGTAGGCAGTATTATCACCTAGTTGCTATTTTGATGGGCTATGGAGCTTAGCTAGACTAGGCATTCACAATACATTTATATACTGTGCTAAGTTACTCATATTCAATGACTCTTTAATATCTTTTAAAATAACCTTTTTTAACTAACAGGTCTCCTTGGGTATCCTGGGCATTGTTGGTAATCACAGTACCATCCACCTAGAGTAGGAATGCATTGTTACCTTATGCTTGCTGTAATTATATGTTTATTTAATTACCTAGTAATGAAGGAATTTCCATAATGCTATACACAGTTATCACCACCAGCGGGAGGATGTGGACCCGATATTAACTTCCTTGTCTTATATATATTTTTTATAAATATCTTCTATGTTTCATTATCTATGTATAATATTATGAAGAATCACATTATTTATTTGGTTTTTTAACGTAGTATCTAATAAAGTGTAGATGTCCATTTGACAGCTAGATGAAAAAGTAAAATGATGACTTAATGACACAACGCTGTCTCTATAGCAACGTTGACGCTAGCACCATTATATAATGGAGACTCGAGCGTCACATGACTTACCTTAAAAAAGTCACGTGTCGAGTGACGCAACGCATAGGAGGAGTCAGTGACGTCATTCTTTGAGGCTCGTAACTGTATCGTTGCATAGCGGTGAGAGATTCACCACGCCTCAAGTGGCTGATTGCTTTTTTCATCCAAGCTGAACAATCCCAGGCGTATGTGAGTGAACCCAGTGAGGGGGGGCATACCCTGTAGTAATAGTCTATTGCGCAATGAAGTTCGCTCTCTGTTTTATCATTACATGTATACTGGGCTTTTGAGAATTACCCATCGGGAAGCTACTTTCAACTACACGGCAATTATTGAATCACAAGTAGAATTTGTTTTGATACTTAAGGGGCTTTGTATGAAAGCAGTACCAATACATATTTCCTTTAATGAGATTATTTATTAATACACAGAACCAAGTGGAAACCCTGCCTAAGGAGGATTAAATTACAAGATGGGACAGTACATATAGTAATTACACCTACCTTTATATACATAGGTTTAACCTGTGACTTTTTTTTCCTTGTGGAATTTATCGATAGGTCTGGCTGACCTGTTCACGGTTGTATATTTCACACTGTATTTATAATTTTTATTCATCTCTACACTTTATTTTAATCACGTTAGTAGGTGGGCACACCTGTCACATTTACTTCTAATAAGTTTTGTATTGTCACTATTTATGAATCACGAATTGATCTATGTTATGCACTAAGTAGTAGTCTGACTGGAAGGTTGATATGAAGAAGGGACTCGCCCCGAAATGCCCAAAATGCGTTGGGCCATAGGAGAAGTGTTTTTCTCATACTATATGTATATCATGTACTTTTTTATGTATGGTTTTGTTCCACATCGTTACACTGTTTTATAAAACAATACATTTTTCTATGTTTCAAAATATTGTGTTTTTAAAAGTTCACCCTTAAAGTCCCATAGTACCGGGGGGTACTTTTCCTCTTTAAATATACAATATATTTGGGATGTTGGCAACAAAAAATTGAGTTTCTTTGTTCTCCATAATGGTCCCTCCTCTATAAGATAAAGGTATTAGGGAAACTCCAGCTGGCCGCCCCACAGAACACATCCATTGAGACCTTGGACCAGGCCGCCTATGAGGAAGAAAATTACCAGAGCAGTGTGCCCAAATCTCTTGAGGGGGAAGAGGCCTTCCTGCGAGTAAGCTGATTGAATACACCTTACCACCCATGTTGAGCTGATCTTGGGGGGATATGGCATGTACAACTTAGGACCCTTCGGAAAAACAAAGAGAGTGCTAGACTTTCGGAATGATTCTGTTCTCTCCGTATAGGTTGTAGAATGGAGTTTAGATTCAACTTATGCAAATCCGAACCTTTGAGCTTGGTGTTGAGGGTTTAAAAAAAAAAAAAAAAACTGGAAGGACCGATTGGCAATTAAAGTGGAGCTTCCGAGGAACCTTAGGCAAGAAATTTGGAGAAGGCCGTAACACCACTTTGACCGGAAAAAAGGTACAGTGAGGCACCTTGCAGGAGAATGCAGCAATGTCAGAGATTTGCCTAGCTGAGACGATAGCTCCAAGAAACACTATCTTTAAAAGTGAGGTAATATAATGGACTGCTCAAATCTAGAGCAAACGGAGACTTCAACAACTCCCTCAGAGCCAACGGAAAATCCCACATTTGAAATATCGGATGTATTGGAGGTCTTATTTTAATTGCTGCTTTCATAAATCTGATCACAGCGGTTCCTTGGACCAGGAAGTATCATTCAATGTTGACAGTGCTGAAACCTGTACTTTAATGGTATTGCAGCTTAGGTCTAATTCCAGTCCTGACTTAAGAAAACCCAGCACATCCACTACCGGGGGGGACTGAAAGGAAAATCCTCGTTGGACAGTAGACATGTGCACACTGAAATATTTTGTTTCGGAATTTCGTATTTGTCCGAAAAATACATTTATTTAGTTACTCCCGAAATTCATTTTTATTTATTTCGCTTTTCTTTAAAAATTCCATTCGTCCGAAAATCCAAATTAAGGTCGAATCTGTCATTGAAGGCTTATGGTGTCTGTCGAATGTTCAAAGAAGATTCGACGGAGCAGCTAAACTGTACGACGCCGTATAGTTTACCTGCTCCGTCGAATCTTCTTAGAACTTTCAACAGACACCATAAGCCAAACTACGTGTGTACTTAGTTCTAGCTATTTTACTGCTCCTCCTCTTTGGTCACAATCAGCCAATAACATTCATCATCATCATTATTTTTATTTATCTTTTCTCCCCTACGTCGAATCTTTTCTCTCTATGTCGATTCTTTTCTATGTAGAATAATCTTGGACTAATAGAGTTAAGGTTAGGCACATTCTTCGACCACAGGTTTGATGGACACAGATTGTTATTGTCATCATCATGTCGAATCTCCTATCCGAACTATTGTAGCAATGAAAACGAAAATAAAGCATTTGTTTATGTCGGATCTTTCATTTTTCGGATTCTGCACTTTCGTTATCGTTTGTTAAAACGATAATGAAAATACCTGAAATTCGGACGAAAATGCATTCGGATGAAAACGAATGCACATGTCTATTGGACAGTCTAATCTTCCAATATCTGCCATGCTCGGCGGTAAGTATACCTGGTGGAGATCTTCCATGCCGAAAGGAGGGTTGACATGACCAAATCTAAAAGATTAAGGCCCCTCAGTTTGCACCTTTCAACTACCATACATTCAAGGCTAGAAGGGCTGGATCTGGATAAAACTGGCCGTTTTGGTGAAGCAGGTCTCGGGCTTGAGGCAATCTGATTGGAGGACCCGTTGCTAGGTGACAAAGAAGGGAGAACCATGGCCTCCTCGGCCTGAATGGAGTGATTCCTCCTTCACAATCTTCAGCAATGACTTGAGAATCAGGACCGTTGGAGGGAAGATGTATACCAGACTGAAACCCCACTTCTGGAAAAGGGCATCCTGGGCTAGAGCTTGTGGGTGAAAGAAGTGGAAGAAAAACTGTGGGGTCTGTCAAATTGTCTGGAGTTGTATGAGAATCACCTCAGGAGTCCCCCACCGTGCAAAGATCTCTGACATATACTTCAGGTTCAGCTTCCATTCCCTGTGGCTGGAGAATTTGCAGCTTAGCCGATTCGTTAGGGTGTTTTGAGAAGGTACATTGCTGGCAGGTCCAGCAAATACATTTCCGCAAACTCAAAGATTTCCGATGTGACTTTGAGAAGGCGCAGACTCCTCGCTCTCACTGCTTCATCACATAAGAAACCGCAGTCTGACTTTCTTGCCTTGAGTGGGAAAGAATGCTTTTAGGGCTTCACTGCTGAACTCAATTCTAGAAAACTGGAGGAACATGGGAGCTGAGAGTACCAAGAGTTCACAGGCCTTGGCAATGAGCACCCCAACCCTAAAGACTGGCATCTGACATGATGAAGACCCAGCTCACTGGGTTGATGGGCTTATCCCTGAAAAGGTTAACCCCTTGGTTCCACCACCACTGGTCGTCTTGAATAAAGAGCAGAACATCGACTTTCTGATGTCGCTATCCCTGATGCCCCTGCTCAGACGGCAACTCTGGAACCTCTTTGTGTGCCACTATGCCCATGGCACTGCTGCAATACAAGCTGTCAGGCTTTCCATAAAACGTATACCTCTGCGGACCATAACCAAGGATGCAGTCATCCTCTCCAAGGCCTCCGAGTAAATTCATCTTTCTTCCTCTGGAAGGAACACCTTGCACTGAAGAGTGTCGAAATGCCTCTCTAGATACACAAAGTTCTGACATGGAATAAGTCAGATTTCTTTCTGTACTATCATCTATCCAAACTCTACTAGAGTGGTCAGAACTTGGTCCCAGTGCTGCACCAGAAGGTCCTTGGAGTAAGCGAGAATTAAGATGTCGTCCGAATAATGAAAAACTCTTATGTTGTCTGTGAAGAAAAACCTTAGAGCCTTATGCCCCGTACACACGATTGGACTTTCCAACAAAACCGTGGATTTTTGTTTTGAAGGATGTTGGCTCCAACTTGTCTTGCATACACACGGTCACACAAATGTTGGCCAACAATTATGAACATAGTGACGTACAAGACGTACGCGATATCTCCATTATGAATGCTAGTTATATCTCTGGCTCATACTTGCATGTGTGGACTTTTGTCCAACGGACTTGTGTGCACATGATCGGAAAGTCCGACAACAAACATTTGGCGGAAAATTTGAGAACCTGCTAGCCAACATTTGTTGGCGGAAAGTCCAACAACAAATGTTCGATGGAGCATACACACAGTTGGACTTTCCGCCAACAAGCTCACATCCAACATTTGTTGTCGGAAAATCCGATCGTGTGTACGGGCATTAGACCTTAGAAACGTTGATGAACCTTGGACCAAAATCATTCATACACCTCGACAGACTACTGCGATTATGTTTTTGAGCGTCTTCACGCGGAAGGACTGAGGCTCAGGAAAGAATTTAGGGTCTTTCTTTTCCTTTTTTTTATGAACACCCTTAAAGACCCACTAATCCATAATCCTGTCCGACTAGATATAGCCGAAGAGAGTTAATCTTGCCCCTACTGGTGATGACTGGAAGGACTTGTTGAAGCCTTTGTAGGCAGAGGACCTTTGGATTTGGCCTAATCCACAAGCGGGATAACTCCCTACTTGGCCTATAAGATCGGTCAACCTTGAACTGTTCGCAAGACTTTCTGTTTGGCCGAGAGGACTGAGGCCAACGCTTCCGATCCTGGGGAAGAAGCCAAATTTCCCCCAGCACCCCACCATATTGCATCCTCCAATGTGCCTCCAGTGAAAGAAATATAACATAAGGCCTGCTGTGAGGCCGAATCCGCAGCCCAGCGTAAATCTGACAAAGTCCACCGTTTTTTCCGTCATGAACTCAGCCGACAGTTTCAGGCTTCGAAGGCTTGAAGCCAGGAGTTCCTTTTCTGAACGGCAACCTAAAGCCGACAGCAAGTTTGATAAACATACCCTAACCGCTCTTGCAATAGAAGTCCGGGCCCCTGCTGGCCTGCAGGCAGCCCCTGCTGCGGTAAAGACTCTCTTCAACCCTGAGTCAGCCCTTCTCTCTATGGAGGGTAGCTGCAAGGATGCATCGACCTTAGAAGGTGAATCCCAGGGATCTAATCTGACTGGCACAATGGGTATGGTCTGCTAATCCACTCTGCACTGCCGGACTCCCACCTGGCTAGACCCACTCGTCCTTATTGACTGCTTCATGCACATCCTGCATGAAAGGGAATTAGGGAACTCCCTTCCCAGATATGGATAGTACTTCCATGACTCCTAAGGTTACTGGTTATCCTGAGCAATATCAGATTCTGCTCCCGATTTTGAGCTAATAGCCCCAGGCTCTGGCGAATCATCTTTATGCTGCCTGGAAGAAGGAGGTCTTCCTTTCTTAGAAAGGTCTGGCAAGAGGCTCTACATTCCCTCCTCACCCTCCTTATTTAAAACACTGCCAATATCCTCGTTCTCTATATGGGAACTCCGAGGGGCCTCCCTAAGCATAACTTCCCAGAGATGCTTAAAGCAGAACCTAGGTATTCTTTCATCTTTCCATCTGTTAATCTTCTGCCCTTGTTGTTTCAACTTTGGCTAGTAAAACATTTTTTTTCTGCCAGTAAATACCTTATACAGCCCACTTCCTGTTTTCATGTCTGGTCATTAGCCCAGGCCTATGACCTTGTGTGCAACTCTCCCACTCTTTTGAAAGCTTGCCAGTAAGGGAGGGGGGATGAGTCATAAGAGGGCCAATGAGAGCTGCAGAGCTGGAGGTGCACCTCTGTGTGTCTGTGTAAGTCCAGGAAGTGAACAGGCAGCAGGTACAGCTGCCCACAGTTAAAATGGCTGCAGCCAGACTCAGTGGGTGAGATTTCTGCAGCATATTTGGCAAGTACAGAATCACAGTATATATAAAATAATATGCAAAGTGGTTGGAGGGAAGCTTCAGAATGGCAAAGATGTTTTTTATTACAAATTATGTGAGCAGACTGCAGTCCCTCTTAAAATAGCAAAGGTATTGCACGGCAAGCTAAATATGAATTAGAGACCATGGGAAGAACCGTGTGGCAGCTAATGGCTGAGCCCGGGTATGACCAGATGATGGTTCCGCAGAAGCTGAAGATGGGCTGTGCTGTACAGGATAACGCTTAGCCTTAGCTTATGGTGGCACCCAAGGAAAAACACCCTTTTGTGGCTTCTATGTAAAAAAAACCCTCCGCCAATAACGAAGGTCGTTGACAATATGCAGTACAAGATATACAGTTGTCCATACAGGAGTCCCCTACATTTAAGCAGTTTTCAGTGACTCATCCATTGGGACTGGCAAGCTCATCCTAGGCTAGAAATATATAGGCAGGAACCAATGATATACACCTGTCAAACAGGTGCAGAAAAATTACTCTTTGGGTGTCGGGGGGCACCTTCCCACCGTAACCCTATAGAGGTGCTCTTAATGAAGGCAAAAAAAATTGCAATGATATGCATATGGTTGGTGTTTTTGCCACGTTTGATGTGCCCGAGACACAGTTTGCAGATAGCAACAGTGCAATCTGCTGCAGATATACTGAAAAAGGCCCAGACAGCTGAGCTTTGGGGAGTGGGGCGGGAGATAACAGCTGCAGAATGTGATGGAATAGGGTGGCTGATCTCTACTCGTTCTTGATGTCGGTCTCCTTGGGGTTGTGCCTTCTCACCTTCAATTTCCTCCTCTGCTCTATCTGGCACCCAAGTTGCATCAGTGACCCCCGCATCATCATTATCTCCTTCTCCTCCATCTTCATCATTACCACTGGAGACAACTTGGCAATACGCTGTGGCTTGGGGAACATGAATGCCAATTTGTCTACCAGACAAAACAGACACATTCCACAGGTACACTATAATATACAGCAATATAATGTGCCAAACGTACAGTGATGGACAGAACTATATGGTGTTAAACTGGCAATAATGCACACAGAACTACAGTATATGGCATTAAACTGGCAGTAATGCACACAAAACGATATGGCGTTAAACTAGCAGTGACGCACACAGAAGTAAATGGATTTCAACTGGCAGTAATGCACACAGAACTATATCGCATTAAACTGGCAGTAACGTACACAGAACTATATGGCGTTAAACTGACAGTAACACACACAAAATGATATGGCGTTAAACTGGCAGTAACGCACACAGAAGTAAATGACATTAAACTGGCAATAACGCAATTAAATAGATGGTGTTCAACCGTCACTACACTTATGCTATCTGAACTGTCCCTACTCTAGCTATAAACTGACATGGTCTCACTACACTACACTGAAAGCATATGAGCTGTCCCTACTCTACACTAATGTATGTATGAATAACATGGTCTCACTACACTACAGTGAAACCATCTGAGCTGTCCCTACTCTAGGTCCTCCTCACTACACTCACACTATCCCTAGACTGACACTAAACTAATATTTTACACTGACAATTAAGGCAATATAGCACACTAACTAACTAATAGCACTGAACAGTGCCCTGTTCTATCTCTCTCCATGCTGAAATCACACTGAAAATGGCTGCCATTGAAAGAATACTTTAATACTGTGGGGCGGGAATGAGCCATGATTGGATAAAGTCATGATGACAATCATGACCAATCATGACTCTGACAATGCTCTGTGCTCTGTGCTCTGATTGGCTGAAGCTTTCACTGCTTCAGCCAATCAGGGCTTGCAATGCACTGTTCAGTGTTGCAATTCATTGTGGTCGGTTCGGGGACCGAACAAACTGTCGAATGACCCATTTGTTCGGCTGTTCGTCGAATGTCCGAACAGGGCAAGTTCAGCCCGAACTTATGCTCGGGCCAAACCATTCGCCCATCCTTAGTGGCGGGGCAACATTATCATGGCAGCAGGTCACCATGGCAATGGGTCATTGTGATTGACACTGGACCCACATCACTGGAGGGCATGATTGATGATCATATTTACAAGACCATGAACCTAGAGTCAATTGATATCTGGGGGCCCCTTTTTTAAGTCCACTCTGCAAATCCCTGCATCTCCTCTGGGAGAAAGGATGTAAGGATGTGGCCCTTGTTCCCTCAACATGGGGGCAAGGTACCTTTTGAGGGGTGGAGGCTTTCAAGTCTCCCAATTAGGGATGAGCCAAACACCCCCCTGTTCGGTTCGCACCAGAACATGCGAACAGGAAAAAAGTTCATTCGAACACGCGAACACCATTAAAGTCTATGGGACACGAACATGAATAATCAAAAGTGCTAATTTTAAAGGCTTATATGCAAGTTAGTGTCATAAAAAGTGTTTGGGGACCTGGGTCCTGCCCCAGGGGACATGGATCAATGCAAAAAAAAGTTTTAAAAACTGCCGTTTTTTCAGGAGCAGTGATTTTAATAATGCTTAAAGTCAAACAATAAAAGTGTAATATCCCTTTAAATTTTGTAGCTGGGGGGTGTCTATAGTATGCCTGTAAAGGGGCGCATGTTTCCCATGTTTAGAACAGTCTGACAGCAAAATAACATTTCAAAGGAAAAAAGTCATATAAAACTACTCGCGGCTATTGCATTGCCGGTCCGACAATACACATAAAAGTTCATTGGTAAAAACGGCATGGGAATTCCCCACAGGGGAACCCGGAACCAAAATTTAAAAAAAAAATGACGTGGGGGTCCCCCTAAATTCCATACCAGGCCCTTCAGGTCTGGTATGGATATTAAGGGGAACCCCGGCCAAAATTAAAAAAAAAAAAATGACGTGGGGTCCCCCTAAATTCCATACCAGACCCTTCAGGTCTGGTATGGATTTTAAGGGGAACCCCACGCCAAAATTTAAAAAAAAATGGTGTGGGGTCCCCCCAAAAATCCATACCCGACCCTTATCCGAGCACGCAACCTGGCAGGCCGCAGGAAAAGAGGGGGGGACGAGAGAGCGCCCCCCTCCTGAACCGTACCAGGCCACATGCCCTTAACATTGGGAGGGTGCTTTGGGGTAGCCCCCCAAAACACCTTGTCCCCATGTTGATGAGGACAAGGGCCTCATCCCCACAACCCTGGCCGGTGGTTGTGGGGGTCTGCGGGCGGGGGGCTTATCGGAATCTGGAACCCCCCTTTAACAAGGGGACCCCCAGATCCCGGACCCCCCTGTGTGAAATGGTAAAGGGGTACAAAAGTACCCCTACCATTTCACTAAAAAACTGTCAAAGATGTTAAAAATGACAAGAGACAGTTTTTGACAATTCCTTTATTTAAATGCTTCTTCTTTCTTCTTTCTTCTTTCTTCTTTCTTCTTTCTTCTATCTTCCTTCATCTTCTTCTTCTTCTTTTTCTGGTTCTTCTGGCTCTTCTGGTTCTTCCTCCGGTGTTCTCGTCCAGCATCTCCTCCGCGGCCGCTCCGCACCCATAACATGGGGGGAGACTCCCGCTCTTCTCTTCATCTTCTTCTCTTCTTCATCTTCTTCTCTTCTTCTCTTCTTCATCTTCTTCTCTGGGCCGCTCTGCATCCATGCTGGCATGGAGGGAGGCTCCCGCTGTGTGACGCGTCTCCTCTTCTCGCGGTTCTTAAATAACGGGGGGGTGGGGCCACCCAGTGACCCCGCCCCCCTGACGCATGGTGACTTGACGGGACTTCCCTGTGACATCACGGGGAATGCCACAGGGAAGTCCCATCATGTCCCGTGCGTCAGAGGGGGGCGGGGTCACGGGGTGGCTCCGCCCCCCATTATTTAAGAACCGTCAGAAGAAGAGACGCATCACACAGCGGGAGCCTCCCACCATGCCAGCATGGGTGCGGAGCGGCCCGGAGAAGAAGATGAAGAAGAGAAGAAGAGAAGAAGATGAAGAGCGGGAGCCTCCCCCCATGCCATAGGTGCGGAGCGGCCCGAGGAGAAGAAGATAGAAGACGCCGGGGAAGAGATGCTGGACGAGAACACCAGAGGAAAAACCAGAAGAGCCAGAAGAACCAGAAGAAGAAGAAGAAGAAGATGAAGGAAGATAGAAGAAAGAAGAAGCATTTAAATAAAGGAATTGTCAAAAACTGTCTCTTGTCATTTTTAACATTTTTGACAGTTTTTAATGAAATGGTAGGGGTACTTTTGTACCCCCTTACCATTATACACAGGGGGGGCCGGGATCTGGGGGTCCCCTTGTTAAAGGGGGCTTCCAGATTCCGATAAGTCCCCCGCCCGCAGATCCCCACAACCACTGGCCAGGGTTGTGGGGATGAGGCCCTTGTCCTCATCAACATGGGGACAAGGTGTTTTGGGGGGCTACCCCAAAGCACCCTCCCAATGTTGAGGGCATGTGGCCTGGCACAGTTCAGGAGGGGGGGGCTCTCTCATGCCCCCCTCTTTTCCTGCGGCCTGCCAGGTTGCGTGCTCGGATAAGGGTCTGGTATGGATTTTTGGGGGCACTCCACGCCATTTTTTTTTATTTTGGCGCGGGGTTCCCCTTAAAATCCATACCAGACCTGAAGGGCCTGGTATAGAATTTAGGGGACCCCCACGTCATTTTTTTTTTACATTTTGGTTCAGGGTTCCCCTGTGGGGAATTCCCATGCTGTTTTTATCAATTAACTTTTATGTGTATTGTCGGACCAATGCAATGCAATAGCCAAGAGTAGTTTTAAATGACTTTTTTTCCTTTGAAATGTCATTTTGTTGTCAGACTGTTCTAAACATGGGAAATATGCGCCCCTTTACAGGCATACTATAGACACCCCCCAACTACGAAATTTAAAAGAATATTACACTTTTATTGTTTGACTTTAAGCATTATTAAAATCACTGCTCCTGAAAAAATGGCTGTTTTTAAAACTTTTTTTTGCATTGATCCATGTCCCCTGGGGCAGGACCCGGGTCCCCAAACACTTTTTATGACAATAACTTGCATATAAGCCTTTAAAATTAGCACTTTTGATTTCTCCCATAGACTTTTAAAGGGTGTTCCGCAGCATTCGAATTTGCCACGAACACCCCAAATTGTTCGCTGTTCGGAACAGCCGATGTTCGAGTCGAACATGAGTTCGACTCAAACTCGAAGCTCATCCCTACTCCCAATGTTGAAAAACATGTGGCCTGGTATTGTTCAAGGGAAGGGGGTGGAAGCACACACTAGCTGCCTTCCATTTTCATGCTACTCAGGCTTCGTGTCTAGGACCTCTTCCCATGACACGGTCCGTGAAATGAAAAAAACCTGTTGGTCAGGGGCCTACCAGATAGCGTCATCATGCCCACCAGTGGATTAGCAGCAATGTGGTATTGGTTTACAAGCTGGTCTCTGTGGTTCTTTATGTGAGTGTTATTTTACTATTAAACCCATTAATCTTTTACATATTATGCTATGGGTTTTGCTCCTTCATTCCTTTTATGTTTTATATGCTCTTGAGTGAAGCTGTTGGATTGCTGACAAATTTATGTACGGTATATCAAGGATGTTTAACATCCAGGCGCTAGTGATTATTAGCATTATTATTATTATTATACAGGATTTATATAGAGCTAACAGTTTACGCAGCGCTTTACAACATTAGGGCAGACAGTACAAGTACAATACAATTCAATACAGGAGGAATCAGAGGGCCCTGCTCGTTAGAGCTTACAATCAAGGAGGGAGGGTCAAGTTATACAAAAGGGTAATAGCTGTGGGGGATGAGCTAATGGAGAAGATAGTGCAGTTGTTAGAGGGAGGCAGGATAGGCTTCTCTGAAGAGGAAAGTTTCAGGGATCGCCTAAGAGTGGATAAATTTGGAGGCAGTCTGACAGATTGGGGTAGGAAATTCCAGAGCATGGGCGAGGAATGGGAGAAGTCCTGGAGGCGGATATGGGAGGAGGTGATGAGCTAGAGAGCAGGAGGTCTTGTGAGGAATGGAGAGGGCGATTAGGTTGGTATTTTGAGACTAGGCTAGTGATGTAGCTGGGGGCAGAGTTGTAGATGGCTTTGTAACTTATTGTTAGTATTTTGAATTTAATTCATTGGGCGAGTGGCAGCCAATGGAGGGATTGGCAGAGAGGGGTAGCAGACACTGAGCGGTTTGTAAGGTGGATGAGTCTGGCAGCAGCATTCATGATGGACTGAAGGGGGGATAGTCTATTAAGGTAAGCCAATGAGGAGGTAAGCCAATGAGGAGGGAGTTGCAGTAGTCGAGGTGAGAGATAACCAGGGAGTGAATCAGGAGCTTTGTGGTTTCATTGGTTAGAAAGGGACGTAGTTTAGAGATGTTGCAAAGGTTGAGGCGGCAAGCTTTGGAAAGTGATTGGATGTGGGTCCGAAAGGAGAGTTCAGAATAAAGGATAACACCTAGTACCCTGACATGTGGGGACGGGTGGATGGTTGTACCATTGCTCTTGACAGACAAGTCAGGGGAAGAGGCACGTGGGGGAGGAAATATTATAAGCTCAGTTTTGGACAAGTTGAGTTTGAGGAAGTGGTGTGACATCCATACAGATATGTCGGTTAGTAAGTTAGTGATGCTTGAGGAGACTAATGGAGTGAGTTGAGGGGTGGAGAGATAGATTTGTATGTCGTCAGCGTAGAAATGATATTGAAAGCCGTGAGAGGCTATCAGCTGACCCAGGGAAGAGGTGTAGATTAAAAATAAAAGAGGTCCAAGAACAGAACCTTGGGGGACCCCGACAGAGAAGGGAAGAGGAGTGGAGGAAGTAGAATTGTAAGTGACACTGAAGGTGCGTTGGGATAGGTAGGATGAGAGCCACTGAAGAGCACAGTCATGGAGATCGAGGGAGTAAAGTTTTTTGAGGAGGAGGGGGTGGTCAACCGTGTCAAAGGCAGCTAAAAGATCCAGAAGTAGGAGTACAGAATAGTGTCCGTTGGTTTTTGCAGTATGTAGGTCATTTGTGAGTTTTAAAAGAGCAGTTTCTGTGGAGTGTTGAGGGCGAAATCCAGATTGAAGGGGATCAAGAAGGTTGTTTTTAATGAGGTGGTCACTCAGTTAGTTGTAAACCAGGCGTTCAAGGAGTTTAGAGGAAAAGGGGAGCAAGGAGATATGGTGTAGGTTGTTAAGATTGGTAGGGTCCAAGGACGGCTTTTTAAGTATGGGGGTGAACGGTGCATGTTTTAGAGCATTGGGGAAGATGCCAGAGGTGAGGGAGTGATTGAAGATGTGGGTTAGAGAGTGTAGAATGGAGTCAGAGAGCGTCCGTAGCATATGAGAGGGAATAGGGTCCAGGGGACAGGTGGTTAGGTGGGTCATAGAAAGGAGTTTAGCAACTTTGTCTGTAGTAGCAGATTTGAATAGGGGGAGTGTCAGTTGTACTTGTTGACATGGGGTCTTAGCTGGGGGAGATACCTGTAGAGTGGAGATTTCATCACGGATTATATCAATCTTATTTTTGAAGTGATTAGCGATCTCCTGGGCAATGAGTGAGTCAGTGGGTGGAGGCAGTGGAGGACAAAGTAGAGAGTTGAAGGTAGAGAAGAGTTTACGGGGACTGGATGAGAAGGTGTTAATAAGAGCTGTAAAATAGGTTTGCTTGGCAGTGTGGAGGAAAGAATAGTATTTTTGGAGGACAGATTTGTATTGGTTGAAGTCTTTGAGAGACTTAGTCTTGTGCCAAAGATGCTCAAGAGCGCGACTACGTTTTTTGAGAATTTTCGTGTCATCTGTTTGCCAGGGTTGTAGGGGTCGAGGCCTGATTCTGCGTGTAGTGAGGGGAGCGAGCTTGTCCAGGGTGGAGGACAGGGATTTATTGTAGATGGACGTGGCTTGGTTGGGGCAGGACAGGGGAGAGATTTTGTCATAGAGGTGGTCAGCAGCAGAATAGAGGAGAGAGGAGTTGAAGTTGCGAAAATTTCTACGGGTGATGGTTAGGCGATTGGAGGGAAAGGTGGTGGAAGACAGGGGGAGAGAGAAACTAATAAGGTGGTGGTCAGAGAGAGGAAAAGGATTGTTTGAGAAGTTGCATGGAGTGCATAGGTAGGAGAATACAAGGTCAAGGGTGTTTCCATCAGAGTAAGTAGAACCCTGTACTCATTGCTTCAGGTCAAATGAAGAGGTTAGACTAAGAAGTTTAGAAGTAGCAGGAGTGTTTGTATTAGCAGGGATGTTGAGATCACCGAGAAGGATTGTGGGAATTTTCGAAGAGAGAAAGTAGGGTAGCCAGGCAGAAAACTCATCAAGGAAAGTCGATAATGGTCCAGGGGGACAGTAGATCACAGTAATTCTTAGGGAAGTAGGAGAGAATAGATGTATACAGTGGGCTTCGAATGATGAAAGGGAAAAAGAGGGAGAAGAGTGAATAACCTGGAAGGTGCTCTGGGGGGATAGGAGGAATCCCACTCCACCACCCTTGCGTCCATTAGGCCTAGAGGAGTGAGTCCAGTGAAGGCCACCCTGGGATAGGGAAGCAGAAGAAGGGGTGTCATATTCGTGGAGCCAGGTTTCGGTGAGAGCAAGTAGATTAAAGGAATTAGTGACAAAGAGTTAATGAACAGCAGTGAGTTTGTTGCAGACAGAGCGGGAGTTCCAGAGGGAGCAGGAGAGAGGGAGGCTGGCGTTGAGAAGAAGAGGAATGGAGACTAAATTGCGTAGATTGAGACTACTGCCAGAGGGTGTAGGGTGATGGTGATGGGTGTGTTGGGCACAGTTAAATAAGGGAGGCCCAGGGATTGGGGAAATATCTCCAGTGGTTAGCAGAAGAGTAAGGGAGGTAATATGAGAATATGATTTGTATGAGGGGACATCTTTCAGTATCCTGGGGAGGTTTGTTAGCAAGTGGGCTTAGAGTTAGAAAGAGGTGATAGGTGCAGTAATAGGGGGAGGGGAGAAGTGAGGGTGATGTGTACAGATTGTGGGGTGGAGCAGAGGAGTGAAGAAAAGACAGTTTGATGAGAGAGGCTGCAATTGTGAAGAGGAGGAGAGGTAAAGAGTGCATGTTTCAGAGAGGAAGGTGAGCTAATTTGGAACTGAGGTCACCAGCAGTCTGTTGTGGTTTGCTTTGTGCAAATCACTGAAATGCAAGAGCAGAAGTGCCACTTATTTAAAGAACCCCACTTCTTTGGAAGAACTCCCTGTATGTGCAGCCCCCTGTACGTGTTCCCCGTAAAGAAGGTCTTGTATTTATATTGGGTTGGGTGTGGATAGAATCTGGCAATTAATCAATAAGGAGAGGATATTAGGAACAGCAAAAAGCAAAGCAAAACTTTCACACCACAATCAAACTGCAAGGAGACTAAAAGGCCAAAATTGTAAAGATAAGGGAACCCATAATTTAGGTAAGACTTTATAGCTAAATAAACATTCAAATAATGTGAGCATGGCTACAGATGGAGTTGAAACAGCGGTGACAAACAGATTTACCAAATATGCATGTGAGCAGTCAGTCAATATTCAGTTTAAGGTATATGGAGGTATAAACGCAGGTTTACCAAATATGCATGTCAGCAGTCTATCAATATTCAGTTTAAGGTATATGGTGGTATAAACGCAGGTTTACCAAATATGCATGTGAGCAGTCAGTCAACATTCAGTTTAAGGTATATGGAGGTATAAACGCAGGTTTACCAAATATGCATGTTGGCAGTCAGTCAATATTCTGTTTAAGGTATATGGAGGTATAAACGCAGGTTTACCAAATATGCATGTGAGCAGTCAGTCAATATTCAGTTTAAGGTATATGGAGGTATAAACGCAGGTTTACCTGTGAAGAGAGAAGAAAATGTTCAGATGAATGGTGCAAGAGCAGAAGTGCCACTTATTTAAAGAACCCCAACTTCTTTGGAAGAACCACCTGTAGTGATCTCTCATAATCTATAGACCATCCAGTAGGGAGGCTTTATCACTAAGGGAATACTTTCAGTGAACACCTGTTTATTGTTCGGTTTTCAAGCACATCACCTTCACTGGATTAAGGCCTGGTTCATACAGTTTTTTTATTGCTTTTTGCAGAAACGCACTACAGTTCATTTAACATGGTTTCCTATGGGACACATTCACATTTAGGCTTTTTTCAGCAGCTGCATTTTTTGGAAAGGGTCAGAAACTTTTTTAAAAAGCAAAATGGTGCTTTTTTTTCATTCAATAGACTTCAATGGAGAGGCTGCAGAAAAGCATGTAGTGCGTTTTGCCTCGATTTTGCTACGTTTTTTTACACAACTTGCATTAGGCATTTTTGAATCTGCCCAACAACAAATTGGCCAAAAAAAAAAAAAAAAAGCATAAAAAAATGCAAAATGCAAATCATGGCAAAATTTCAGTAAAATTTTGTGTGCAAAAACGCAAGACGCACAGCAAAAAGCACTGCAGAAATAGATCAAAAGCATAGATGGGAGCTGAGCCTTATGCCGCATACACACGATCGGACTTTACGGCATACTTGGTCCGGCGTACCGGATTTCGTCGGACAATTCGATCATGTGTGGGCTCCAGCGGACTTTGTTTTCTCAAAAGTTTGACGGACTTAGATTTGAAACATGTTTCAAATCTGTCCGACGGACTCGAGTCCGGTTGAAAAGTCCGCTCGTCTGTATGCTAGTCCAACGGACAAAAACCGACGCTAGGGCAGCTATTGGCTACTGGCTATGAACTTCCTTGTTTTAGTCCGGTCGTCGTACATCATCACGTACGAATCCGTCGGACTTTGGTTGATTGTGTGTAGGCAAGTCCGTTCATTCGGAAAGTCTGTCGTAAAGTCCGTTGAAAAGTACGCCAGACAAAGTCTGCTGTAAAGTCCGCTCGTGTGTACACGGCATTAGTATTCCTAAATAACAGATTTAGAGAAGAACTTTCTCTAAGTATATTGTTAAACGGACTTTTGTTTATATATATATATATATATATATATACACAAACACACACACAAATACACATACATTCTTTATTAATCTTGTAATTGTGTGATTATTTGTCAGATATTTGTCAGATATTCATTATTATATCTCATTGCTGATTTTGTCACTACACATTCATTATTTTATTCATTCATTATATTCAATACAGGTATAGCACACCTATTTTCTATTTGAGTTTATTTGGTCCTGTATTCGTATAATTAGTCTTAGACATGTGCACGCTGAAATATTTTGTTTCGGAATTTCAATTTAGCCCGAAAAATGAATTTATTTGGTTACTCCCGAAATTAGTTTTTATTTATTTTGTTTAGTTGAAAAATGCATTCGGACGAAAATCCAAATTAATTAAGGTTTAATCTGTCAATTGAAGCTTATGGTGTCTGTCAGATGTTCTAATAAGATTCGACGAAGCAGCTAAACTGTACGATTTCCGGTCGAATGCTCCACCCACAAACTATAGTAGAATTCTAATGTTGTTTAACTAGTAATAATTTTAATTATTATTACTAGTCATACAACATTAGAATTCTTCTATAGCCTATGGGCGGAGCATTTGACCGCAACTGTCCGCTTGCGGTGATCGTATGTTTTTGATTCCATAGTTATTAAAAACTGCATATAAACATTTATTTTGTTTTCTTAATAACACTTCTTATCTTAAATCTAAATATATTAAGTACTTAATATACAGTAGCTATTACTCATTTTAGAAACACATTGGCACATCAGTGTAATTAGATACACTGTCCGCCCCCAACCTATTTAAGCTTTGCGCATGGAGGAGGAATGGACAGAACCTATGACATCACAATATTCCTGCATACACATGATTCAATGACTAACTAGCGTCATTACACATCTGAGCTTTGATCATCAACAATATTACACATTACCGTGCCCACATTCACTGCTTGTGTATAATGTGTATAGCTTCTAAGATCAACAATCTTCTTGTATTCTAGTACACTGTAAGTCTCCAAATGCTATTTTTGCTAAACAAAAGCAGGCATGCCAGGAAAAAGCCACATGCGATGCAAAAATGAAAAACAGCTTATTAATATTCTTATACAGAATGGGTGAAACTTATAGTAGTTTGATGCAGACAAATAAATGAATAAACCATGTAATTTGTGTAATATGTTTACTTCCCTATTCATATTTTCCTGAAATACACCAATCAGGAAAATACCGCAGGAAGTAAACATATTACTGTCACGTCTACCCCAATGCAGGTGGTCAGACACTATAGCTGTTTACTGTGTTCTTCACCTATAGCAGCCCCCTTTCTCATAAGGCAAGCAGGCCTACCGGTATTCGGTTGCCCCCAGGTCTTACACACAATGCTATAGTGCCTGGCTACCACGCTGAGCAAAGCAAACAGGTACTTGCGATTAGCAGACAAGCAGAGTGGTTCTATGACAGTCCAGGTAAAAGGCAGGCTGAGTTCAGTGAATAGTTCAAAACCAATCTAGCAGAGCAGGGCAGACAGACAGGGGACTTGATCAGGAATAACACACGTATCACTCTCTATCACAAGCATGCGAGTGAAGGTTTGACTGGCTTATAACAGGTTTGGTTTGCACCCAGAGACTGATAACATTAATCAACTTGCAGGTGGACAGCCAAACAAGGAGAGTGCCAAAGCCAAAACCCGAATGCTGGAATGAGGAGCAGGAGCATTAGACACTCCTGACAAGTACATAAATTACAGGGATTATTTGAGACAGCTGTGTGAATGCTTGAAACATTCACATAGCAATTTTTTTTAAATAGACCCCTAAAAATGTTATCTGTGCTCTAAATTACCTCATGTGTTATTTTTAAAACAACGTTTAATCAATCATTTTTTTGTGTGTTAATTCTTACCAGTCTGCTTTACTAGTGGCATGTAGGGATGGGCCGAACACCCCCCCCGGTTCGGTTCACACCAGAACATGCGAACAGGCAAAAATTTTGTGCGAACATGCGAACCCTATTAATCTCTTAAGGACCAGCCGCAATTATACTGCGGCAGGTTGGCTCTCCTGGGTGAATTGCAATTACTGTATACGTTGGCCACTTTAAAAGCTGTAGGGGGTGCTCACGCCCGCAGTGCGATGCCGAAGCTGATGCGCATGGTTGGCAGTCGCAGTGCCCGCCAACCACACGTGATTGTTCCTCACAGAGACAGGACGGAGATCTGTCAATGTAAACAGACAGATCTCTGTTCTGTCAGGGGAGGAGAGACAGATCTGCTGCTCCTACAGATTAGGAACAGCGTTGGGTCTCCTCCTCCAGGCAGTCCCATCCCCCTACAGTAAGAACACACATGAGGGAACACATTTAACTCCTTGATCACCCCCTAGTGTTAACCCTTTCCCTGCCAGTGACATTTATACAGTAATCAGTGGCTATTTTTGATCACTGTATAAATGTCAATGGTCCCAAAAAAGTGCAAAAGTGTCTGTCAGGAAATGTTCCATCCGCTAGTAACCTGTCATTTGGCGTGCAGTACTGAGGTCCACCATCAGGTGTCTCCTGGCAGTTTGGAACTATCAGGAGAGCTTTTCTCTGCTGATGTTATGTCATCTTTGGGCCGCAGTACTGGCGTCCACCAGTGGATGGATCCTGGCAGTGTGGAGCAGACAGCACTTCCTACAATCAGGTGTCACTTGAGGCCAATTACAGGCCTATAAATACCCAGCAAGCACTCACATGTTTGCCTTGGTTTCGTCCTTGCGCCCTGACCTGCTAGCTTGTGATCTGATCCTGATTCTGAACCTGTTCCTGTGCCCTGAACCTGTGACCCGTGTATCTGATCCTGTCCTGATCCCTATCCTGTCCCACCTGTTACCTGGCATCCCTGCCCTGCAGTCTGTGCCATCCATCCTCTCCCTGTCCTGTGTTCCTTACCCCATCTGCTGATGTCCCTGTGTATGACCTTAGCCTGGCTTACGTTTATGTTTCTGGAACATCCCCTGTCCATCTGCTGATCTGCTGTGTATGACCCTGGCCTGGCTATTGTTTATGATCCTGGTATTTTCCATTTATTGTACTTATCTTTGTACTTATCGATCCGTTGTTATTTGTGGGTCTCTGTCTGTTGGTTGGTTATTGCACTGTGTCATATTGGAGGTGGTTGTACTTACATTATTCCCTTACTTTAATAAATCATTTATATTTCACTTATACACGTCTGGGTTTCCTCTGTTGCAGTCCACAAAGTTTTGGTTTTATCTGGTACATGACAGTAAACCAAGGTCATCCCTGACCAGAAGTGGCTACACAGAGGAACCATCTTGGTTCAGGTTGCTTGTTGCAATGAATTCTGATGTGATTCGTTATTATGCTCTGCTGGCATCAGAGAGTAGTGAATATCTCCGCCAGACACTGAGGGGGTGGACCAGTGATCAGCTGCTAGAGATCATTCGTTTTGCTCACTCCTGGGTTGATCAGGGCTGTATGCTGTTTGGGGATGTTCAGCCTTTAATTCAAATCTGCACAGAGCTGGCTTTGCCCTGCATCCCAGAGGGCCAGGATGATTTGTCTCCCCCTTTCAGTATTAATTAGGTCACATCACTGGTATGGCTTCTGGAAGATGGATCCCGTTACTTTTTTGAACATTACACAGCCTGTTCCCAACAGATGATAAAAGAATGTGTTGATTCTGTACAATCCCTTGTCAGACAGGATGGGTACCAGAAACAACCCCCATCCTTTCATGGATGGGTACCAGAGACAACCCCCCATCCTTTCATGGATGGGTACCAGAAACAACCCCCATCCTTTCCTGGATGGGTACCAGCAACAACCCCCATCCTTTCATGGATGGGTACCAGCAACAACCCCCATCCTTTCATGGATGGGTACCAGAAACCACCCCATCCCATGGATGGGTACAACATGTTCCATACATGTAACCTCTATCTTCTCCTTCTCCATCGACCCAAAACTGCCACAGCACGAAAGGGGTAACCCCTTACCCTTGCGTGCACCCCCACACCCTCAGCCCTCGCTGTACACCTTCCTGAAAGGACAGTGCCTAAAAAAAACAGTCCCCACATCATTAAGATGCACCCCAACTCTCCTCAGATACCTCCACGTATCCAGCACCAGCTCTCAGTGGCGTATGGCCAACCCCCATTTTACGAAAAAACCTACTTACCCACTTAAGCGGGAACAGTCCACCTTCTTATTAGACCAAGCCCACTGCCATGACCATCTGCCCCACCATATATAGACCGTACTATAACCATACCTGGGTAAGCCGCTAATAACGTAAAAAACATAAACATTATTACGTAACGAATGGGGTCCATAATAGATATAACTCCCATACCGTTTTCCCCACGAGTAACCGAAAAAACATACAAGGACAATTCCAAAACGGGGGAACCTGTGTACTTCCCCCAACCCTGTCCCACTGCATGCCAGGGCCACAATGCACCAGACCTGCACCTCAACCTGGGGATGCTTGACTGCTTACCGTTCGGCCGAACCAAAGCTCTTCTGAACCCCCAATACACATAGGGGGACCAAGTATACAAACTGGCCCGCCTCGCGACCCGTGAACAATAAAAATTGACAGCACAAACCACATCGAACATCAATCACCAACACCGTATAACAATAGCCCGCAGTATGTGAAACCTAATACCGCATACAATGTATGCGAATGTACCACTTACATCTAACCGAATCACACGCACCAATCCTCCAAACTGTTTCCTATAACAGACCCGCATGGACTACCCCGTGACTGCCCCATCCGAAAGGGATGAGAAAAGAAACTTATCTGTTCGTACCCAGCCGCCAACACCCCTCTTCTAACCGCTACACGCTGGAACTTTGATAAGGATGCACCTGTCCTTATGTAGAAGAAAGGACTCCTAGACTCTAGGCTGCCTGTCCCAACCAAGGAACGCTAGTGCAACTGCTGTCCCAATAAAGCCCTTGCATAAAGAGAGCTGTAGACCTTTAGCAAACCAAAATACAAAACCTGTAACCTCTAAAAGACGAAAGGGCGTAACCCATCCCTCTCCTTGTCCCCCACCTGTACCCCTACACCGTCTGTGTTAACCTAAAGACTCCTTGATGTGGGACGTTGCCCTTGCCACTTAACAAGAAAGGCCAACCCGCCCACTCGCGGTAATAGCAGCTGCCGAGATACCCATTCCAATACCATATTAATCATAGAGGGAGCAGCGTATGCTGTGTAATGACCTGCTGGGGACCTACAATCCTGTTAAGCAAGCGAACCAGACCTGCATAACCTTAAAATAGGCGTACCAAGTAGCCTTACTATAAGTTGGTTATCCTCTGTACTGCAGTCCCAACGTAGGACCGTTTCTGACGACAACTCCCTAAACCTGTCCCCACTGAAACCAAACCAAGCAACCGCCAGAGTGTTATCAATCCCTGATAAGTGTCCAGCGTAGATGAATGTATCCCTTGTAAACAGTGCAGTACCAAATGACCCCACAAACCTCACAACCGGCACGGATGCCCTAGTCATTATATAAAACACCTGTAACACCCCAAGATTATCCCAGTTACAACAGACCTTTTGGTCGCAGCAGGGTTACCCCCCAAATTTGTCAGGTAACACAAATTGAACCATCACACCGAAACCAGGTTCTGTCAAAACCCGGCCTTGAAACAAGCTGAGGGCCACGGAGCAGCGCTCCATGGTCCCCAGAAACCAGGCTACCGCCACACAGAGTCTGCAGCATCCGTGACTAGTTCCCAGTCCATCGCTGATAGGACATGACATCCAAAAACTCACCCGTTGATCGATTCTGGGAAATACTGCCACACCCACCAGTCCTCCCAACAATAATTAGTAGTGCTCACCAAGTGAGCGGGAGCCCCTACGACCGCAGTTGCTGCCGCCCGTACCATAAAAAACTATGCTCAAGGGGATTATGCTGCGCCAGACAACAAACAGTTTCCCCTGCACCCATTGTAGTTGACGTACTAGTACCTTGCGTACTCTAAAGGTCCCTTGGACTTCATCTTATAGCTTCTCTGGCTTGTAACTCGGAAGCCCGCACTACATACCAAAAGAATCCATTGCAATTTCTAGGAATGTAATGTTTGCCGTGAGGCCCTCTGTTGTCCCCGGAGCTAAGGGAACCCTAAAACGTACCTCCTGATGCTAGAACATCCCACACCGGACGGCTCAGGTATTGGAACCTGCCGGGCAAAACAGAAAACTAAACCAGGTAAGGCATGCTCGCTGAGATACCCAAAAAATCCCCTGACAGGCCATTATAAGAAGGAGCTGAACGTTTCGCAAAACGGCACCCTATATGGAGCAACCCATCTGCAATCCACGATCCCATACTGTGCCACAGTTCCTGTACTGCCCATCAGCCGAAAGCGGGCCGTATGTACTGGAAATAGCCTAACAGCCAAATCAATGCCTGCATATAAGGAAGTGTACTCTACCCCCTCTTCAGGGGCAATTGCCTCGCAGACTGACCCACCTTTTTTAATGGCCAGGTGATGAATAAATTCGTACCTGGCGGGCTCTTTCTGGCAACCACCTCCAGTGGAGGAACCACCCCTTCCGGAAGCGGCCTACTAAAGGTGTCTGGCCCTGAGCCTAAACGCAACCTCCTTCCCAGTTTTTCCAAAACCAATGCTGTATGACGCAGGGCCGCCTGTCACTTCGCAGCCTAGGGTTAGACCTTAGTCAATGCCCGAAGTTGTACAAACACTTAATACAAAAAACCTTCCCCTACAAAATGCCGCTGCTTGGTCCGGGAACTACTGATGAAAGAAAGCATCCTTTCCAACCGTCCCACATGGCACGTCTTTTTTTTTTTTTTGTCAAAACCCTTGTGCAGAGAATAGGATCCCGCACCGCCCGAACACCTGTGCTGGACTAAACAGTGTTTACCAAATTTTCATTAGCCAGAAAAACCAATCAGGAGCTCACGCCGCTGCCATAGCTTCATCCCCCCCCCCCCGCTGACGACCTAATGGGCCCAGCGTAGGGCCAATCATACGGCCATGCGTCGCCGAAACTATGCGTCATGCCTTGGCCAAGCCACACCGCCCCCTGTAAGTGAACCAACCGAGCCGAACATTGTTCGGGGGTCTTTTTCTTATTACGCTCGCCTATATGGCAAACGCCCGTAGCCACTTGGCCAAGGAACTAGGACTCAACCGATATCCCCGTCGTTCCTAGTCCACCATCTTGCTTTCTTCTGGCTGTAACCTCCCCTGACTTGCCCTGGCTATACTGAGCCTATGCATTAAACCGGGAGACTCACCTACCGCCGAGGCCGTCCCCATTGCTGTCGCAGCTGTCTCTCCTCCACCCTGAAGGCGTCCCCTGCCGTAAGAGTGTCATGTGTCGGAGCCCATGCCCGCCCCGGACTACTTCTTATGCCCGACTCAAAGCGCTGGACCCTGTCCGGAGTCCTGTCTCCTGTCCTTACGGGAGTAGACATGTCCCCCCCAAGTCCCACAATTACCCCTAAACCTAAAGACCCCGGTCGACTAGCCCGACCCTAACATACTTTTCAGAAAAAATTAGAATCAAGTGAAGAATCGCACTCACCAGGCTGCCCAGGCAAGGGGCCCACCAGCCGTCACTCCTGGAACCACCGCTGCTGGATGTCCTTGGCTATCGTCACACTCCGACCCGGACATTATGCCCTCCGATCCGTCGCTGCCCATTTCCGTCCTACCGACCGTAGGCTGCATCCCCCGCAGGACCCACTCCATTTTCCGTGTGTCTGTAGTGTTGCTCTCGCCATGCTCTCCAACCCGTCCCGTCAGACCAGCTCTTTCTCCCCCGTGACGGGCTCCGGCGCTTACTGCTTGGCTGGGTCCTCGTCGCCCGACCTCTGCCGTCACTCCCCACACTGATGCGCTCCTCTTGGACCCTCGGACCCTCTGCTGTGCTGCGCGAGATTGTGGGTCGTAACGGCTGTCTAGCCCCCCATCCTAAGTTAGGTGTTCCCTCGGTGGGCCGGCTGGCTGCACAGATCTGCCCCTGCAGCCCCGGCCGCATGTTCTGTGTATCTGCGATGAGCCAGGGGGAGCAGAGCCGTGCGCTGCACTGAGCTCACCCCGCCGCGCTTTTGTCCCTTTTACAGGTCCCGTTCTGCTACCCGTACCTGGTCTTCTGTCTCCGCTGTGTGCTGGGGTCGGGGGGGTTCACTCCCCCTTGCCTGTCGCTGCCACCCCCGTGAGCCACCATAGCCTGATACCGCACTTCAGGCGGCATTGACCGCCACACACGAGGTGACGCCATCCCCCCCGTCATTTGCCGCTCCCGCAACGCCTCCATAGCTGCCATCTGGGCTTGCAGCCGGTCCGCTCTTTCTGTATAAACTGCCGTTCCGAGCTGGGGTATGAAGCCCTCCATTGCTGCACAAGCGAGGAGAGGAGGAGAGGAGATTACAGAGCAGTGAGGGTGAGCGTGCAATCGCTTCCTCCTCCGCTCTACGACTGACGTCACTTCCCCCTCTCCCTTCCTCTCTCCAGGTCTGAGAGCCACCCTCACCAAGCCCCCTCCCCTTTTCTAAAAGGGGAAACCCTGCTCTTAAAGCGGCCACTGTGCCGTCCATAATGTCATGTTGTCCCTCCACCAATTTCTCTCCTTTTCATGGCTCCGGGACTCTCTGATGTGCCTGTCTGCTGCCCAGCCTGATGTGCCTCTGTCTGCTGCCCAGCCTGATGTATTCCTGCCTGCTGCCCAGCCTGGTGAGCCTCTGTCTGCTGCCCAGCCTGATGAGCCTCTGTCTGCTGCCCTCTCTGATGTGCCTCGGTCTGCTACTCAGCCTGATGTGCCTCGGTCTGCTGCCCAGCCTGATGTGCCTCTGTCTGCTGCCCAGCCTGATGTGCCTGTCTGCTGCCCAGCCTGATGTGCCTCTGTCTGCTACCCAGCCTGATGTATTCCTGCCTGCTGCCCAGCCTGCCTGTGCCTCCGTCTGCTGCCCAGCCTGATGTATTCCTGTCTGCTGCCCAGTCTGATGTATCTCTGTCTGCTGCCCAGCCTGATGAGCCTCTGTCTGCTGCCCAGCCTGATGTGCCTCCGTCTGCTGCCCAGTCTGACGTGCCTCCGTCTGCTGCCCAGCCTGATGTATTCCTGTCTGCTGCCCAGCCTGATGTATCTCTGTCTGCTGCCCAGCCTGATGAACCTATGTCTGCTGTCCAGCCTGATGTGTTACTACCTGCTGCCCAGCCTGATGAGCCTCTGTCTGCTGCCCAGCCTGATGTGTTTCTGCCTGCTGCCCAGCCTGATGTATTCCTGCCTGCTGCCCAGCCTGCCTGTGCCTCCGTCTGCTGCCCAGCCTGATGTATTCCTGTCTGCTGCCCAGTCTGATGTATCTCTGTCTGCTGCCCAGCCTGATGAGCCTCTGTCTGCTGCCCAGCCTGATGTGCCTCCGTCTGCTGCCCAGTCTGACGTGCCTCCGTCTGCTGCCCAGCCTGATGTATTCCTGTCTGCTGCCCAGCCTGATGTATCTCTGTCTGCTGCCCAGCCTGATGAACCTATGTCTGCTGTCCAGCCTGATGTGTTCCTACCTGCTGCCCAGCCTGATGAGCCTCTGTCTGCTGCCCAGCCTGATGTGCCTCTGTCTGCTGCCTGGCCTGATGTACCTCTGTCTGCTGCCCAGCCTGATGTGTCTCTGTCTGCTGCCCAACCTGATGTATTCCTGTCTGCTGCCCAGCCTGATGTGCCTCTGTCTTTTGCCCGGCTTGATGTGCCTCTGTCTGCTGCCCAGCCTGATGTGTTCCTGTCTGCTGCCCAGCCTGATGTATCACTGTCTGCTGCCCAGCCTGATGAGCCTATGTCTTCTGCCCAGGCTGATGTGTTCCTGCCTGCTGCCCAACCTGATGTGCCTCTGTCTGCTGCCCAGCTTGATGTGCCTCTGTCTGCTGCCCAGCCTGATGTGCCTCTGTCTGCTGCCCAGCCTGATGTGCCTCTGTCTGCTGCCCAGCCTGATGTATTCCTGCCTGCTGCCCAGCCTGATGAGCCTCTGTCTGCTGCCCAGCCTGATGTGCCTCGGTCTGCTACTCAGCCTGATGTGCCTCGGTCTGCTGCCCAGCCTGATATGCCTCTGTCTGCTGCCCAGCCTGATGTGCCTGTCTGCTGCCCAGCCTGATGTGCCTCTGTCAGCTGCCCAGCCTGATGTATTCCTGCCTGCTGCCCAGCCTGATGAGCTTCTGCCTGCTGTTCAGCCTGATGAGCCTCCATCTGCTGCTCAGCCTGGTGTGTTCCTGTCTGCTGCCCAGCCTGACGTGCCTCTGTCTGCTGCCCAGCCTGACGTGCCTCTGTCTGCTGCCCAGCCTGATGTATTCCTGTCTGCTACCCAGCCTGATGTATTCCTGTCTGCTACCCAGCCTGATGTATTCCTGTCTGCTGCCCAGCCTGATGAGCCTCTGTCTACTGCCCAGCCTGATGAGCCTCTGTCTGCTGCCCAGCCTGATGTGCCTCTGTGTGCTGCCCAGCCTGATATGTTCCTGCCTGCTGCCCAGCCTGATGAGCCTCTGTCTGCTGCCCAGCCTGATGTGCCTCCGTCTGCTGCCCAGCCTGATGTGCCTCCGTCTGCTGCCCAGCCTGATGTATTCCTGTCTGCTGCCCAGCCTGATGTATCTCTGTCTGCTGCCCAGCCTGATGAACCTATGTCTGCTGTCCAGCCTGATGTGTTCCTACCTGCTGCCCAGCCTGATGAGCCTCTGTCTGCTGCCCAGCCTGATGTGTTCCTGCCTGCTGCCCAGCCTGATGAGCCTCTGTCTTCTGCCCAGCCTGATGTGCCTCTGTCTGCTGCCTGGCCTGATGTGCCTCTGTCTGCTGCCCAGCCTGATGTGCCTCTGTCTGCTGCCCAACCTGATGTATTCCTGTCTGCTGACCAGCCTGATGTGCCTCTGTCTTTTGCCCGGCCTGATGTGCCTCTGTCTGCTGCCCAGCCTGATGTGTTCCTGTCTGCTGCCCAGCCTGATGTATCACTGTCTGCTGCCCAGCCTGATGAGCCTATGTCTTCTGCCAAGGCTGATGTGTTCCTGCCTGCTGCCCAACCTGATGTGCCTCTGTCTGCTGCCCAGCCTGATGTGCCTCTGTCTGCTGCCCAGCCTGATGTGCCTCTGTCTGCTTCCCAGCCTGATGTGCCTCTGTCTGCTGCCCAGCCTGATGTATTCCTGCCTGCTGCCCAGCCTGATGAGCCTCTGTCTGCTGCCCAGCCTGATGTGCCTCGGTCTGCTACTCAGCCTGATGTGCCTCGGTCTGCTGCCCAGCCTGATGTGCCTCTGTCTGCTGCCCAGCCTGATGTGCCTGTCTGCTGCCCAGCCTGATGTGCCTCTGTCAGCTGCCCAGCCTGATGTATTCCTGCCTGCTGCCCAGCCTGATGAGCTTCTGCCTGCTGCTCAGCCTGATGAGCCTCCGTCTGCTGCTCAGCCTGGTGTGTTCCTGTCTGCTGCCCAGCCTGACGTGCCTCTGTCTGCTGCCCAGCCTGACGTGCCTCTGTCTGCTGCCCAGCCTGATGTATTCCTGTCTGCTACCCAGCCTGATGTATTCCTGTCTGCTACCCAGCCTGATGTATTCCTGTCTGCTGCCCAGCCTGATGAGCCTCTGTCTACTGCCCAGCCTGATGAGCCTCTGTCTGCTGCCCAGCCTGATGTGCCTCTGTGTGCTGCCCAGCCTGATATGTTCCTGCCTGCTGCCCAGCCTGATGAGCCTCTGTCTGCTGCCCAGCCTGATGTGCCTCCGTCTGCTGCCCAGCCTGATGTGCCTCCATCTGCTGCCCAGCCTGATGTGCCTCCGTCTGCTGCCCAGCCTGATGTATTCCTGTCTGCTGCCCAGCCTGATGTATCTCTGTCTGCTGCCCAGCCTGATGAACCTATGTCTGCTGTCCAGCCTGATGTGTTCCTACCTGCTGCCCAGCCTGATGAGCCTCTGTCTGCTGCCCAGCCTGATGTGTTCCTGCCTGCTGCCCAGCCTGATGAGCCTCTGTCTTCTGCCCAGCCTGATGTGCCTCTGTCTGCTGCCTGGCCTGATGTGCCTCTGTCTGCTGCCCAGCCTGATGTGCCTCTGTCTGCTGCCCAACCTGATGTATTCCTGTCTGCTGACCAGTCTGATGTGCCTCTGTCTTTTGCCCGGCCTGATGTGCCTCTGTCTGCTGCCCAGCCTGATGTGTTCCTGTCTGCTGCCCAGCCTGATGTATCACTGTCTGCTGCCCAGCCTGATGAGCCTATGTCTTCTGCCAAGGCTGATGTGTTCCTGCCTGCTGCCCAACCTGATGTGCCTCTGTCTGCTGCCCAGCCTGATGTGCCTCTGTCTGCTGCCCAGCCTGATGTGCCTCTGTCTGCTTCCCAGCCTGATGTGCCTCTGTCTGCTGCCCAGCCTGATGTATTCCTGCCTGCTGCCCAGCCTGATGAGCCTCTGTCTGCTGCCCAGCCTGATGTGCCTCGGTCTGCTACTCAGCCTGATGTGCCTCGGTCTGCTGCCCAGCCTGATGTGCCTCTGTCTGCTGCCCAGCCTGATGTGCCTGTCTGCTGCCCAGCCTGATGTGCCTCTGTCAGCTGCCCAGCCTGATGTATTCCTGCCTGCTGCCCAGCCTGATGAGCTTCTGCCTGCTGCTCAGCCTGATGAGCCTCCGTCTGCTGCTCAGCCTGGTGTGTTCCTGTCTGCTGCCCAGCCTGACGTGCCTCTGTCTGCTGCCCAGCCTGACGTGCCTCTGTCTGCTGCCCAGCCTGATGTATTCCTGTCTGCTACCCAGCCTGATGTATTCCTGTCTGCTACCCAGCCTGATGTATTCCTGTCTGCTGCCCAGCCTGATGAGCCTCTGTCTACTGCCCAGCCTGATGAGCCTCTGTCTGCTGCCCAGCCTGATGTGCCTCTGTGTGCTGCCCAGCCTGATATGTTCCTGCCTGCTGCCCAGCCTGATGAGCCTCTGTCTGCTGCCCAGCCTGATGTGCCTCCGTCTGCTGCCCAGCCTGATGTGCCTCCGTCTGCTGCCCAGCCTGATGTATTCCTGTCTGTTGCCCAGCCTGATGTATCTCTGTCTGCTGCCCAGCCTGATGAACCTATGTCTGCTGTCCAGCCTGATGTGTTCCTACCTGCTGCCCAGCCTGATGAGCCTCTGTCTGCTGCCCAGCCTGATGTGTTCCTGCCTGCTGCCCAGCCTGATGAGCCTCTGTCTGCTGCCCAGCCTGATGTGCCTCTGTCTGCTGCCTGGCCTGATGTGCCTCTGTCTGCTGCCCAGCCTGATGTGCCTCTGTCTGCTGCCCAACCTGATGTATTCCTGTCTGCTGCCCAGCCTGATGTGCCTCTGTCTTTTGCCCGGCCTGATGTGCCTCTGTCTTTTGCCCGGCCTGATGTGCCTCTGTCTGCTGCCCAGCCTGATGTGTTCCTGTCTGCTGCCCAGCCTGATGTATCACTGTCTGCTGCCCAGCCTGATGAGCCTATGTCTGCTGCCTAGCCTGATGTGTTCCTGCCTGCTGCCCAACCTGATGTGCCTCTGTCTGCTGCCCAGCCTGATGTGCCTCTGTCTGCTGCCCAGCCTGATGTGCCTCTGTCTGCTGCCCAGCCTGATGTGCCTCTGTCTGCTGCCCAGTCTGATGTATTCCTGCCTGCTGCCCTGCCTGATGAGCCTCTGTCTGCTGCCCAGCCTGATGAGCCTCTGTCTGCTGCCCTCCCTGATGTGCCTCGGTCTGCTACTCAGCCTGATGTGCCTCGGTCTGCTGCCCAGCCTGATGTGCCTCTGTCTGCTGCCCAGCCTGATGTGCCTGTCTGCTGCCCAGCCTGATGTGCCTCTGTCTGCTGCCCAGCCTGATGTATTCCTGCCTGCTGCCCAGCCTGATGAGCCTCCGTCTGCTGCTCAGCCTGGTGTGTTCCTGTCTGCTGCCCAGCCTGACGTGCCTCTGTCTGCTGCCCAGCCTGACGTGCCTCTGTCTGCTACCCAGCCTGATGTATTCCTGTCTGCTACCCAGCCTGATGTATTCCTGTCTGCTGCCCAGCCTGATGAGCCTCTGTCTACTGCCCAGCCTGATGAGCCTCTGTTTGCTGCACAGCCTGATGTGCCTCTGTGTGCTGCCCAGCCTGATATGTTCCTGCCTGCTGCCCAGCCTGATGAGCCTCTGTCTGCTGCCCAGCCTGATGTGCCTCCGTCTGCTGCCCAGCCTGATGTGCCTCCGTCTGCTGCCCAGCCTGATGTATTCCTGTCTGCTGCCCAGCCTGATGTATCTCTGTCTGCTGCCCAGCCTGATGAACCTATGTCTGCTGTCCAGCCTGATGTGTTCCTACCTGCTGCCCAGGCTGATGAGCCTCTGTCTGCTGCCCAGCCTGATGTGTTCCTGCCTGCTGCCCAGCCTGATGAGCCTCTGTCTGCTGCCCAGCCTGATGTGCCTCTGTCTGCTGCCCAGCCTGATGTGCCTCTGTCTGCTGCCCAGCCTGATGTGCCTCTGTCTGCTGCCCAACCTGATGTATTCCTGTCTGCTGCCCAGCCTGATGTGCCTCCGTCTGCTGCCCAGCCTGATGTATTCCTGTCTGCTGCCCAGCCTGATGTATCTCTGTCTGCTGCCCAGCCTGATGAACCTATGTCTGCTGTCCAGCCTGATGTGTTCCTACCTGCTGCCCAGCCTGATGAGCCTCTGTCTGCTGCCCAGCCTGATGTGTTCCTGCCTGCTGCCCAGCCTGATGAGCCTCTGTCTGCTGCCCAGCCTGATGTGCCTCTGTCTGCTGCCCAGCCTGATGTGCCTCTGTCTGCTGCCCAGACTGATGTGCCTCTGTCTGCTGCCCAACCTGATGTATTCCTGTCTGCTGCCCAGCCTGATGTGCCTCTGTCTTTTGCCCGGCCTGATGTGCCTCTGTCTGCTGCCCAGCCTGATGTGTTCCTGTCTGCTGCCCAGCCTGATGTATCACTGTCTGCTGCCCAGCCTGATGAGCCTATGTCTGCTGCCCAGCCTGATGTGTTCCTGCCTGCTGCCCAACCTGATGTGCCTCTGTCTGCTGCCCAGCCTGATGTGCCTCTGTCTGCTGCCCAGCCTGATGTGCCTGTCTGCTGCCCAGCCTGATGTGCCTCTGTCTGCTGCCCAGCCTGATGTATTCCTGCCTGCCGCCCAGCCTGATGAGCCTCTGTCTGCTGCCCAGCCTGATGAGCCTCTGTCTGCTGCCCTCCCTGATGTGCCTCGGTCTGCTACTCAGCCTGATGTGCCTCGGTCTGCTGCTCAGCCTGATGTGCCTCTGTCTGCTGCCCAGCCTTATGTGCCTCTGTCTGCTACCCAGCCTGATGTATCCCTGTCTGCTGCCCAGCCTGATGTGTTCCTGTCTGCTGCCCAGCCTGATGAGCCTCTGTCTGCTGCCCTCCCTGATGTGCCTCGGTCTACTACTCGGCCTGATGTGCCTTGGTCTGCTGCCCAGCCTGATGTGCCTCTGTCTGCTGCCCAGCCTGATGAATCCCTGTCTGCTGCCCAGCCTGATGTGTTCCTGTCTGCTGCCCAGCTTGATGTGTCCCTGTCTGATGCCCAGCCTAATGTACCCATGCCTCCTGCGCAGCTTGAAGTGCCCGTGCCTGCTGCCCAGCTTGATGTGCCTCCATTTGCTGCCCAGCATGACGTGCCTCTGTCTGCTGCCCAGCCTGATGTATTCCTGTCTGCTGCCCAGCCTGATGAGCCTATGTCTGCTGCCCAGCCTGATGTGTTCCTGCCTGCTGCCCAGCCTGATGAGCCTCTGTCTGCTGCCCAGCCTGATGAGCCTCTGTCTGCTGCCCAGCCTGATGTGCCTCAGTCTGCTGCCCAGCCTTATGTGCCTCTGTCTGCTGCCCAGCCTGATGTGTTCCTGTCTGCTGCCCAGCCTGATGTGCCTCTGTCTGCTGCCCAGCCTGATGTGCCTCTGTCTGCTGCCCAGCCTAATGTGCTCCTGTCTGCTGCCCAGCCTGATGTATCCCTGTCTGCTGCCCAGCCTGATGTATTCCTGTCTGCTGCCCAGCTCCATGTGTCCCTGTCTGCTGCCCAGCCTGATGTGCCCGTGCCTGCTCCCCAGTTCGAAGTGCCCATGTCTGCTGCCCAGTTCGAAGTGCCCGTGCCTGCTGCCCAGCTTGATGTGCCTCCGTCTGCTGCCCAGCCTGATGTGCCTCCGTCTGCTGCCCAGCCTGACATGCCTCTGTCTACTGCCCAGCCTGATGTATTCTTGTCTGCTGCCTAGCCTGATGAGCCTATGTCTGCTGCCCAGCCTGATGTGTTCCTGTCTGCTGCCCAGCCTGATGTGCCCCTGTCTGCTGCCCAGCCTGATGTGCCTGTCTGCTGCCCAGCCTGATGTGCTTCTGTCTGCTGCCCAGCCTGATGTATTCCTGCCTGCTGCCCAGCCTGATGAGCCTCTGTCTGCTGCCCAGCCTGATGAGCCTCTGTCTGCTGCCCTCCCTGATGTGCCTCGGTCTGCTACTCAGCCTGATGTGCCTCAGTCTGCTGCCCAGCCTGATGAGCCTCTGTCTGCTGCCCAGCCTGATGTGCCTCTGTCTGCTGCCCAGCCTGATGTATCCCTGTCTGCTGCCCAGCCTGATGTGTTCCTGTCTGCTGCCCAGCCTGATGAGCCTCTGTCTGCTGCCCTCCCTGATGTGCCTCGGTCTGCTACTCAGCCTGATGTGCCTCGGTCTGCTGCCCAGCCTGATGTGCCTCGGTCTGCTACTCAGCCTGATGTGCCTCGGTCTGCTGCCCAGCCTGATGTGCCTCTGTCTGCTGCCCAGCCTGATGTATCCCTGTCTGCTGCCCAGCTTGATGTGTCCCTGTCTGCTGCCCAGCCTAATGTGCCCATGCCTCCTGCGCAGCTTGAAGTGCCCGTGCCTGCTGCCCAGCTTGATGTGCCTCCATTTGCTGCCCAGCATGACGTGCCTCTGTCTGCTGCCCAGTCTGATGTATTCCTGTCTGCTGCCCAGCCTGATGAGCCTATGTCTGCTGCCCAGCCTGATGTGTTCCTGTCTGCTGCCCAGCTTGATGTGTCCCTGTCTGCTGCCCAGCCTAATGTGCCCATGCCTCCTGCGCAGCTTGAAGTGCCCATGCCTGCTGCCCAGCTTGATGTGCCTCCATTTGCTGCCCAGCATGACGTGCCTCTGTCTGCTGCCCAGTCTGATGTATTCCTGTCTGCTGCCCAGCCTGATGAGCCTATGTCTGCTGCCCAGCCTGATGTGTTCCTGCCTGCTGCCCAGCCTTATGAGCCTCTGTCTGCTGCCCAGCCTGATGTGCCTCTGTCTGCTGCCCAGCCTGATGTGCTCCTGTCTACTGCCCAGCCTGATGTATCCCTGTCTGCTGCCCAGCTTGATGTATTCCTGTCTGCTGCCCAGCTCCATGTGTCCCTGTCTGCTGCCCAGCCTGATGTGCCTGTGCCTGCTCCCAAGTTCGAAGTGCCCGTGTCTGCTGCCCAGTTCGAAGTGCCCATGCCTGCTGCCCAGCTTGATGTGCCTCCGTCTGCTGCCCAGCCTGATGTGCCTCCGTCTGCTGCCCAGCCTGACGTGCCTCTGTCTACTGCCTAGCCTGATGTATTCTTGTCTGCTGCCTAGCCTGATGAGCCTATGTCTGCTGCCCAGCCTGATGTGTTCCTGTCTGCTGCCCAGCCTGATGTGCCCCTGTCTGCTGCCCAGCCTGATGTGCCTGCCTGCTGCCCAGCCTGATGTGCTTCTGTCTGCTGCCCAGCCTGATGTATTCCTGCCTGCTGCCCAGCCTGATGAGCCTCTGTCTGCTGCCCAGCCTGACGAGCCTCTGTCTGCTGCCCTCCCTAATGTGCCTCGGTCTGCTACTCAGCCTGATGTGCCTCGGTCTGCTGCCCAGCCTGATGTGCCTCTGTCTGCTGCCCAGCCTGATGTATCCCTGTCTGCTGTCCAGCCTGATGTGTTCCTGTCTGCTGCCCAGCTTGATGTGTCCTTGTCTGCTGCCCAGCCTAATGTGCCCATGCCTCCTGCGCAGCTTGAAGTGCCCGTGCCTGCTGCCCAGCTTGATGTGCCTCCATTTGCTGCCCAGCATGACGTGCCTCTGTCTGCTGCCCAGTCTGATGTATTCCTGTCTGCTGCCCAGCCTGATGAGCCTATGTCTGCTGCCCAGCCTGATGTGTTCCTGCCTGCTGCCCAGCCTGATGAGCCTCTGTCTGCTGCCCAGCCTGATGAGCCTCTGTCTGCTGCACAGCCTGATGTGCCTCTGTCTGCTGCCCAGCCTGATGTGCCTCTGTCTGCTACCCAGCCTGATGTGTTCCTGTCTGCTGCCCAGCCTGATGTGCCTCTGTCTGCTGCCCAGCCTGATGTGCCTCTGTCTGCTGCCCAGCCTGATGTGCTCCTGTCTGCTGCCCAGCCTCATGTATCCCTGTCTGCTGCCCAGCCTGATGTATTCCTGTCTGCTGCCCAGCTCCATGTGTCCCTGTCTGCTGCCCAGCCTGATGTGCCCGTGCCTGCTGCCCAGTTCGAAGTGCCCGTGTCTGCTGCCCAGTTCGAAGTGCCCATGCCTGCTGCCCAGCTTGATGTGCCTCCATCTGCTGCCCAGCCTGATGTGCCTCCGTCTGCTGCCCAGCCTGACGTGCCTCTGTCTACTGCCCAGCCTGATGTATTCTTGTCTGCTGCCCAGTCTGATGAGCCTATGTCTGCTGCCCTGCCTGATGTGTTCCTGTCTGCTTCCCAGCCTGATGTGCCCCTGTCTGCTGCCCAGCCTGATGTGCCTCTGTCTCCTGCCCAGACTGATGTGTTCCTGTCTGCTGCCCAGCCTGATGTGTCCCAGTCTGAAGTCCCGGTGTCCCAGTCTGAAGTCCCAGTGTCCCAGTCTGAAGTCCCGGTGTCCCAGTCTGAAGATCCGGTGTCCCAGTCTGAAGATCCAGTGTCCCAGTCTCAGCCTGAGCAGCCTCCGGACGCTCCTTTGGGGGGGCACTGTCAGGAAATGTTCCATCCGCTAGTAATATCTGTCATTTGGCGTGCAGTACTGAGGTCCGCCAGCAAGTGTCTCCTGGCAGTTTGGAACTGTCAGGAGAGCTTTTCCCTGCTGATGTTATGTCATCCTGATGAGCCTCTGTCTGCTGCCCAGCCTGATGTGCCTCTGTCTGCTGCCCAGCCTGATGTGCCTCTGTCTGCTACACAGCCTGATGTGTTCCTGTCTGCTGCCCAGCCTGATGTGCCTCTGTCTGCTGCCCAGCCTGGTGTGCCTCTGTCTGCTGCCCAGCCTGATGTGCTCCTGTCGGCTGCCCAGCCTGATGTATCCCTGTCTGCTGCCCAGCCTGATGTATTCCTGTCTACTGCCCAGCTCCATGTGTCCCTGTCTGCTGCCCAGCCTGATGTGCATGTGCCTGCTGCCCAGTTCGAAGTGCCCATGCCTGCTGCCCAGCTTGATGTGCCTCCGTATGCTGCCCAGCCTGATGTGCCTCCGTCTGCTGCCCAGCCTGACGTGCCTCTGTCTACTGCCCAGCCTGATGTATTCTTGTCTGCTGCCCAGCCTGATGAGCCTATGTCTGCTTCCCAGCCTGATGTGTTCCTGTCTGCTGCCCAGCCTGATGTGCCCCTGTCTGCTGCCCAGCCTGATGTGCCTCTGTCTGCTGCCCAGACTGATGTGTTCCTGTCTGCTGCCCAGCCTGATGTGTCCCAGTCTGAAGTCCCGGTGTCCCAGTCTGAAGTCCCAGTGTCCCAGTGTCCCAGTCTGAAGTCCCGGTGTCCCAGTCTGAAGATCCGGTGTCCCAGTCTGAAGATCCAGTGTCCCAGTCTCAGCCTGAGCAGCCTCCGGATGTTCCTTTGGGGGGGTACTGTCAGGAAATGTTCCATCCGCTAGTAATATCTGTCATTTGGCGTGCAGTACTGAGGTCCGCCAGCAAGTGTCTCCTGGCAGTTTGGAACTGTCAGGAGAGCTTTTCCCTGCTGATGTTATGTCATCTTTGGGCCGCAGTACTGGCGTCCACCAGCGGATGGATCCTGGCAGTGTGGAGCAGACAGCAGTTCCTACAATCAGTTGTCACTTGAGGCCAATCACAGGCCTATAAATACCCAGCAAGCACTCACATGTTTGCCTTGGTTTCGTCTTTGCGCTCTGACCTGCTATCTGATCCTGATTCTGAACCTGTTCCTGTGCCCTGAACCTGTGACCCCTGTATCTGATTCTGTTAACCTGTCCTGAGCCCTATCCAGTCCCACCTGTTACCTTGCATCCCTGCCCTGCAGTCTGTTCCATCCATCCTCTCCCTGTCCTGTGTTCCTTACCCCATCTGCTGATCTCCCTGTGTATGACCTTGGCCTGGCTTACGTTTATGTTTCTGGAACATCCCCTGTCCATCTGCTGATCTGCTGTGTATGACCCTGGCCTGGCTATTGTTTATGATCCTGGTTTTTCCCATTTATTGTACTTATCTATCCGTTGTTATTTGTGGGTCTCTGTCTGTTGGTTGGTTATTGCCCTGTGTTATATTGGAGGTGGTTGTACTTACATTATTCACTTACTTTAATAAATCATTTATATTTCACTTATATACATCTGGGTTTCCTCTGTTGCAGTCTACACAGTTCTGGTCTTATCTGACAGTGCTCGATCTGTCCGCCACAATGTCGCAGTCCCGCTAAAAAACACTGATCATCACCATTACTAGTAAAAAAAAAAAAAAAATGCCATAACTCTCCTATTTTGTAGATGCAAACCAATTAATATATGCTTATTGCTATTTTTTACCAAAATATGTAGAAGAATACTGATGAAGAAATTAGTTTTTTTTTTTTTTTGGGGGGTTTTATATATTATATATATATATATATATAATATATATATATATATATATATATATATATTATTATAGCAAAAAGTAAAAAATATAGTTTTCTTTCAAAATTGCCACTCTTTTTTTGTTTATAGCGCAAAAAAAAAACAAAAAAAAGCGCATAGGTGATCAAATACCACCAAAAGAAAGCTCTATCTATGGGACACGAACATGGAAAATCAAAAGTGTTCATTTTAAAGGCTTATATGCAAGTTATTGCCATAAAAAGTGTATGGGGACCTGGGTACTGCCCCAGAGGACATGTATCAATGCAAAAAAAAAGTTTTTGAAACGACCGTTTCTTCAGGAGCAGTGATTTTAATAATGCTTAAAGTGAAACAATAAAAATGAAATATTCCTTTAAATATCATGCCTGGGGAGTCCCCTTAGTCTACCTGTAAAATGGTGCATCTGTGTGATGTGTACAACAGTGCCGCAGCAAAATAACATTTCTAAAGGAAAAAATTTAATTTAAACTTGCTTGTGGCTATAATGTATTGCTGGATTCCAGCAATATAGATGAATAATGAAGGACAAAATCGGCATGGGTTCACCTCCCCAGTCTATACCAGGCCCTTCGGTTCTGGTATGGATATTAAGGGGAACTCCACACCAAAATTAAAACAAAAAAACAGTGTGGGGTCCCCCCAAAATCCATACGAGGCCCTTTGGGTCTGGCTTAAATTTTAAGGGGAACTTCACGCCAAAATGTAAAAAAAAAATTGGCATGGGGTCCCCCCTAAATTCCATACCACTCCCTTATCCGAGCAAGCAGTCTGGCAGGCCAGGAAAAGGGGGGGGGCGAGCGAGCGGCCCCCCTCCTGAACCATACCATGCTGCTTGCCCTCAACATGGGGAGAGTGCTAGTCCCTACAACCCTGGCCTGGTGGTTGTGAGGGTCTGTGGGTGGGGGGGCTTATCAGAATCTGGAAGCCCCCTTTAACAAGGAGGCCCCTTTAACAAGGAGGGTATGTGGTATATTGTACCTCTACCTATTCACCAAAAAAAGTGTCAAAACGTTAAAACCACAATAGACAGTTTTTGACAAATCCTTTATTAAACAATAAAAAAAAAATGTAAAAGTGTCCTGCGTTGTCCATCCTGCCTGTAAAGTGGTGTATCTGTGTGATGTGTACAACAATGCTGCAGCAAAATGATATTTCTAAAGGAAAAAAGGGCACTTAAACTTGCTCACGGCTGTAATGTATTGCCAGCTTCCGGCAATATAGATGAATAATAATAATAATAAATAAAGAACAAAATCGGCGTAGTCCATACCAGGCGTGGGGTTACTCCAAAGCACCCTCCCCATGTTGAGGGCAAGCAGCCTGGTATGTTTCGGGGGGGCTTGTTTTCCTGGCCTGCCAGGCTGCTTGCTCGGATAAGGGTCTGGTATGGATTTGGGGGGGGGGGACCCCACGCCAATTAAAAAAAAAAGGATTGTTTCATTTAAGTTCCATTTAAAATCGATGCCAGACACAAAAGGCATGGTATCGACTTTGGAGGGGATCCCATGCCATATATATATATATATATATATATATATATATATATATATACACACACACGCACACTAGACTGCCTGCACTGTATATATAGTCTACACTAAATGCACTATATATATATATATATATATATATATATATACATATGTATATGTATGTATGTATATATATATATATATATATATATATATATATATATATTATATATACAGTTGTGTGCATAAGTTTAGCAGGGGTAATTTCCTGTGCCTTTGTAGTGGAGTCCATCTTGTTCTGATGGTTTGAGTCTGGGCAGTCTCAGATGACTGGTACTGATGAGTGCTGGAGAAAGGAAGGTGTTGTGCTATGGAAAAAGGCAACAATGCTGGCACAGAGGGGGTCATATCTAATAGATGCTGAGGTAGTGTCCCAACTGGTCATAAATAATGTTAAAAATACTTGAGACCTGAGACCAGGGTACTGGTGCTGGTATCAAACGTCCAGTGATGCCCTATATTCTGCATACGGGTTGAACTGTACTCAGCGTGGTACACTACCTCAGGGAGTCTACTGCACATCTTCCCCTGTCCTTGGAATAGATATAGCAGGGACACAAGGGCAGACCACTATTACCCCAGAAAAAAGGCTTGATATCAAACCTGATACCCCCATACATTTACAAAAACTTCATCTGAGATTTGGGGCTAAGTTAAAAACTTGGCTGGTAGATTTCGGACAACAGGATGAAATAGCAAACATGCTAAGAGATGCTGAGAAACAAGCCACCATACGACTTAACCATGATCAAAATAGATTGATCCAATTATCCCACGCTTTAGACGCAGACGCTAAGATTTCCTGGTGGGAAAGTTTATTTAGGTACAGTCCTAACGCTACAGCTTTCCTAAACATTTTGCTCCATCCTGTTGTTGTCCTAATCTGTACAGCCTTATTGCTTTTCCAGATACAAGTAATAATGTGCATTACTATCAGGAGAATGAATGCCAAAGCTATGAGAATGTGTACCTCAATGAGGTATCTTCTCTCAAGGAACAGAAAGGCCACTAACTCAGAAACAAATCTCTGAGGAAGCCTAATCCAATCCAGACCAGTACAAAGAATTTGCGCATTTAAGAGAGGACCCTAGAACTATATTTTTCTTGTTTTTTGTTGTTCTAGGGATAAGCCTCTTCAATTTGTAGTAATTAAGTGCAGTTGGGTTTGACTAAATTCTAAAAGTTTTTGGCAACCATTGTTTTATTCTCTCCCTTTTTAAAATATTTTTTTGTACCCGACTTGTACATTTTTAGTGACAGTGATCCTGTTCACCTGTTGATCACTAATATGGGAGTGGAGTTAACTATTTTTATTTATTTTTTTATTTTTATTTTTTTTTGTTCCTCTTTATTATTATTTTTTTCCTTTGCTAAGTTGCTGCTGCAACAGCTGCAATGGATTATTTTTCAATGCACTTTATAATTTTTCAGGACAGTTATATATTGCTGGTTTGTTTTTTTAAATGCAGATTCAATGCTCTTTGACATAAAGTGCTGGAAGCAACATTAAACCTGTATGTTTGTTTTTTTGTTTTTTTGCTTATTTTATTTTTTTCTCTTCTTTCTCGTTCCTACTTTCTTTGTTTCATATTCTTATCTTTAATTACTTTAAGTGATGGTACCAGTCCATTAGCTGATAATGTTCTAACTTCTTCTATATCTTTAAAAGTAAATGTATTAGTCTTCTGGAACTTTTGTTTGAATATCAGAGATGAGCTGTGAATTGTAAGGCTTTACCGTTTCTGCCTGACTCCGTTTTTATGTCTTAATGTAATTCTACCTCCCTTAGTCTGCCTACTGCTTTAACCTGAGCCCCATGAGCAGGTGTGGTGAACCTAGGGAGCTGACAATAGCAGGCAGTGTTGACTATCCCTACCATCAAGGGCCATGGATGATACTGGCTGTTGCTCGGACTCTGTACCCTGTGGGGAACCCACTTTTACTCATCCACATTACACCCCTTATAAGTATTTAGCCTTAATGGCCACACCGCTGCTCCTGTCTGGCATTCCTCCAATAACTGTACACTGACGTTCTCCTCTCCCTTTTCTTTGTATTCATGTACAACTGTCTGGAGGCCCGCCCAACCACCACCGGAAGACAACCAAGTAATTACTTGAGACAAACGTGCCATGCATAAGACTCTCCTGAACTTTCCTTCACCATGCTGAAAAGTGCTGTCTCGCAGCCCGATCCAGTCGTTACAATCATTACACCATATCCCCAAGTTAAAGGACTAGATATGCCAGGATCCCACCATCAATGTTGGAGTTCCATTCTTCCAAGGCAGGGGGGCAATGAAACATTGCAGTACAGACACTCATGGTTTGGATGTGAAGTCCCAAAGGCACCAGGATTTCTTTGCTGTCTCAAGTTTACCTTAATGGGTTCCGGCGTGTTCTAGAAAGGAAGAGGAGACCGCAGTGGTGGTGGTGGGAAAGGGTTCGGGCTTCTTGCGGTTGTGGGTGAATACAAAATCATTGAAGGAGGACATAAGTTCCAGAATGAACTTCAGGGGGGACTGTGGTGGAGATTTTGCAATCCATATTTATATCTTCAGGGGAAATCTCTAATAAATTGGTATACAAAAGTTAAGTACAGCGCTGCGCTAGTAGAAGTAAACAGCAGCCGACACACCCGTAGACTCAGGATTAAACTAACAGTAAAAATTCAAAAAGTGTGGCGCTATAAACTCCGTAAGTAAGAAATAAATGAAATGAATCTAAATAATAAAAACACTCTTAAATATTAAGTGATTATAAAGCAAACATTTCAGTGTGAACCAAAAAGTGCTTACGTGAAAAGAATGTGACTAGTAGACAAAATAATAACACTCAAATACATTCACTAAATCCAATGATAAGTGAAAAAACATCACAAAATAGTATTAAATATAAAGTCCATATCATAATGAGTGAGAAAAAAATATATAAGCAAAAAATCTGTGATAATGGTGCATAAACGATGATGAACAGGTGTCTCCTGAGCATGCAGAGGGGTTGTTTAGACCCAGCAAACTGGTAGGTGAATGGACTGCAGGGAGACCAAACGTGCACAGAAGATTGAAATCGGTGCCAGGACCATCACCAGGAATCATAGAGGCTTACCAGAGATAGTGGCCTGAAATAGCATATGCCAAAACAGGTCAAAAAGGCTTGATGACCGACAGGTCTGAGTATTATATCTGGTCAGATGTCATCATCACACAGAAAGGGGGGGAAGGAATCAGCACGGCTTCCTCTTCAATGGATACACCATAAGCCAAGCGAATAATATGTGTGGCATGTGAGGGATAAAAACACTCACATAGCGTGATAACGTTTTTAAACTTGGATTTATTAAAAAAGCGAATAAAAACAGACTCACATTTTTAGAAGATAAAAACAACATGTAGATCGTGTAGCGGTAGTCATGAGAGGTCCACCCGACATGTTTCAACTAAACAGTCATCATCTGGGAAATCTCTAATAAAAGGACTATATTTTGTGATATCAGGTTGAGCCCAGCTTAGATTTTTCCTGGTTCTTAAAAGCTGTTGAATGTTTTAGGCAGGTGATAATTCACCACCTGGTTGGGGGGGTCTTTTGACATGCTAATTTATATTGAGATCAAACAGGGATAACTGGTTAAAGGCAGACTCAGAGGCACCAGAGAGTCTAATGTTTAAGCATGATGTTTAATTGGGCTTGAAATTACAGCCAATCAGAAGTTGAGGCAACTTAACCAATGAACCTTAGGCTTCAGGGGTAGCCAATCAGGATTCAATGCCACTTCTGAACCAATGAGGTGACCCTGAGTTCTGATTGGTGGGAGTGGGTTATTCTAACAACATAAAACCAAAAACCTAGAGATGCTAGTTCCCTTGGGCTCACAGTCTGGATGAAAGATGGCCACACGTAAGATCTCTCTATACAATGTATCTGTATTATCTCTTATGTCTCTTTTCTTCCCTAACCTTTTCTATTGTAGCATTTTGCCTTAATACATTATTAATCTCTTGATAGCATGTATGACCATTATAGCAATATTTTGTATCATTGGTAACATTGTTGTTTTTAAGGTTGTAACATTTATGTTACAGTTGCTAATCTCGTATTAATACAAGTTTCTTTTCTGTACAATAGTAAGTTTAAATAAATTAGATTGTTATCCTTTTCGCACAGGTATCATTCGTCCTTAATTTCATGGGTTGATTCATATATAGATAAAAGGTTTTAAACACTTATGTATCATTAAGTATATAAGTGAGGTAGGTATAAATATAGCCTTGTCAGTAGCTCACACATCCCCAAAAAATCAGTGATCCACCTCCATACTTTTCATCATAGACCTTGTTGACTTCTCTCCAAATTTAGCGTTTATGGTTGTGGCAAAAAAGCTAAATTTTGGTGTCATCACTTCAAATGACTTTGTGCCAGAAGGTTTGAGACTTGTCTCTGTGCTGTTTGGTGTATTGTAAGCGGGATACTTTGTGGCATTTGCGTAGTAATGGCTTTCTTCTGACGACTCAACTATGCAGCCCATCTTTCTTCAAGTGCCTCCTTATTGTGCATCTTGAAACAGTCACACCACATGTTTTCAGAGAGTCCTGTATTTCACCTGAAGTTATTTGTGGGTTTTTCTTTGCATCCCGAACAATGTTCCTGGCAGTTGTGGCTGAAATTTTTGTTGGTCTACCTGACCGTGGTTTAGTTTCAACAGAACCCCTCATTTTCCACTTCTTGATTAGAGTTTGGCATTCTCAATTCCTTGGATAGCTTTTTATATCCCTTTCCTGTTTTGTACAGTTCAACTACCTTTTCCCTCAGATCCTTTGACAATTCTTTTGCTTTCCCCATGACTCAGAATCCAGAAACATCAGTGCAGCACTGGATGAAAGATGCAAGGGTCTGTCAGGAGTCCAGAAACTCATTGAACTTTTATACACACACACTAATTACAAGCAAACAGATCACAGGTGAGGTTACCTTTAATAGCCATTCAACCCCCGTTGTGTCAACTTGTGTGCATGTTATCAGGGTAAAATTTCCAGGGTATGTAAACTTTTGATCAGGGTCATTTGGGTAGTTTCTGTTGCCATTACAATTTAAAAAGCGTAAACACAGTTGTTTGATAATAAATGGTTTCAGCCAAACACTATCCACGAGTGAAAGAAATGTTTTTGTGTTATCATTCATATTCTCTGAAAAATGCCCAAGAAATCATAAATTCTGCCAGGGTATATACTACACTGTATATATATTAATACATTGCCTGCACTGTATATATATTCTACACTGACTACATTGTGTATATATATATGGATATATATATATATATATATATATATATATATATATATATATATATATATATATATATGTATATATATATATATATATATATATATATATATATATATATATATATATATATATAAATATATATATATACACACCCAAACACACACACACACTGAACTGCCTGCACGCCACTAACTAACCTGCCTAATCTAGCACAAGTTCTCCTCTCCACGTTATTATCACACTATACGCTATGGACTTAGCCCCCTGAGTCATGATTGGCCAAGGCACTCTGCCTTTGGCATGGCTCTCATAGCAGATTGCACTGTAATTGGCAAAAGCATGCAGGTCAGGTGTATGCTTTGGCCAGTCAGCAGCCGTCAATACACTGTGAACTCTATTTAAAGTTGTCTATTTGTATTATTTCAGAAAACACAGCAGAGAGAGCCATTTTCTACTTTTCATATTTTTTTTGGCTATGCTTATCTGCTTTGCTCAATAACTCTTGCTGAAATTTACATGCAAGCTAACAAGTCAGAGCTTCAACTCATCTTCCCACCCTACCCACTTTTTCTACCCAATCCACAATTTCAGTCTGGAAACCCTAATAAAACGGTCACCCTCACAAACTTGAACAATCCATAGAACTACCAGACACCCAGTCATAAATAGGTCAGTTGTAGGGTATGGCCAATACACATTTCTGCTAGACTGTTTAGCAGCTAAGACTATAAAACTTCAGCATATTTCATAACTCATGAACTAATAATAGCACTGCCAGAATTTACCTCCCTGAGTTAATTTGTAGTGTTTGAGTCCAAACAACACTACCCTAGCAGTACTGGGAGGAGAATCGGCCCAATTCCACTCCTAGGCATACTGGGCATCTGAAATCTGTAAAATTTCTATTCATTTTGAAGCTAAATTCTGGCTAGACAATAATCTGCTTGTTAGCAAGCTGTACCTGATGGGTATTCAGAGATATGAATACCTATAGAAAACTGTATCTAGGACATAGTCATAAACATAGTGATATTGCAGAAACCGATCCTCAGATGCCTAATTGGTCAGATGGCCTCTGTCAATATTCCTTTGATACCAGAGAAATGGGACTGCCAAGACATTTTGACAGCTCTCATTTTACCATCAACTAAGGAACACCTAATCGGACTTGAGAGAGCCACTGTACAGTTTTTGTTTATTTATTGGATTCTGCACACCATGAGACCCCTTTCAAATTGTGGTGCTTTGCAGGCGCTACAGCGCTAAAAATAGCGCCTGCAAAGTGCCCTGAAAGAGCCGCTGCTGTCTTTCCAATGTGAAAGCCCCGAGGGCTTTCACACTGGAGCGGTGCGCTGGCAGGACGCTAAAAAAAAAAGTCCTGCTAGCACCATCTTTGGCGTGGTGAAGGAGCGGTGTATACCCTGCTCCTTCACCGCTCCTGCCCATTGAAATCAATGGGGCAGCGTGGCTATACTGCCGGCATAGCGCTGCTGCAGCAGCAGTGCTTTTAACCCTTTCTCGGACGCTAGTGGTGGGGGTAAAAGCACCCCGCTAGCGGCCTGATAGCAACGCGAAATTGACGGTAAAGCTCCACTAAAAATAGCAGCACTTTACCGCTGACGCACCCACCACCCCAGTGTGAAAGGGGCCTAACATTGTTAAGTAGTCTTAATTTTCAACTCCTTTTTATCTCTCTGTTGCATTATTGTCTCTTTATCTCTTTGCAACACTCTTTTTATATAAATATTTTATTTGCACCACTTTGACCTTTTCATTATTAAACCCTATTTTGAAACGTGTAGAAATTGTCTCTAAGGCTTTTAATGCAAACTAAAAGAATCCCTGTCTCTTTAAGAGTGCTACTGTATATGATAAACCTCTAAATATACCTGTCTGTGGTGACAGTGTGTGTACAGATGTTTATTTTTCATAATTGTTCTTGTTAATATTGTAAAGGGTTGGTAGGCCCAAAAGCTATCCGGTGACAGCTTGGCGTTTAAAGGGATAATTGATTATTTAATTTAACCCAGTGACAATCACTCTCAGGCTGTTGGCACCTAGATTGTGTGCCCGCAAACTGGAAAATCTTTGTGCAGGGAGCAGCTGAGAGTGGCATTGTTAAGTTGGCAGACCCAGCTCACCAGGATTCCACCACCTCTCATTTAGCCATGTTCAACACAAGGTTCCCCAGGTATAGGGCACCCACCTAATAAGCTACAAAGAGACTCACTCCATGTTCTTCTTTGTTCTACTTTTTCTCGCTTTTACTGAACACGAGGAATTTAACTTAACTAATCAAGCAGGAATGTCTTCAGATTCATGAAGAGCACACCATAAATTCATTTAACTCCTAAATTTGTTGCACTTAGTTCTATCCCCAATGCACAACAGTCTTTAACATATATGCCTTCAACTACCATGATCTGGCCCACACAGCGGTGAGGAGAGTTTTAGCATTCCCCAGAGGGGGAAACTATTTGTCTGGTGTACTACATGGTCTGTGCTGGTGAGGCTTTTGGGTTCCCATGAAGGACTTAATCAACAACATGTGTCCTCTCAGTTTTCTCTCTCTAATCCACCACCAATGACATTTAGCTCCTCCCCACTTTCCTATTTATATATTGCTCACCTAAACAGGTAGAACCCTAGCGCCTAAACTAAGGAATGCCTCTCAACCCAAAGGACATACAACAGGTTCCTACATGAAGGCGCCTTTATGCTCTCTCTTTAGAAAACATCTGGTGTGCTATAAGCCTTCCAAATTGGGTGCACCCTGTATTAAATGTGTATATGTAAATTAAAGATTTTATATACACATTAGATACAATAAATTAAATTAAACATTAAGGACAATTACCTGAAAATGGATTAGCCGATTCCAGCTAGGAGTCCCGCTGCTAGTGTCAGCTGGAAATAATTTAGGACTTTAGTGTACTTCTCTCTGAGACCAACTCTCATATGTTTCCCCATTAACAGATGGTAATATTTAAGAGTCTTTGTTTGATTGGTCATTAGTAAATGTAAAAATAGGACAGGCATTCCAATGTTGATAAAAGATAGGTACATTTCTCTCCACCAGGAAACAATTCTGTTTGAATGATGAAGTATACACACATTGAATGGTATGTACACTTGTGTAAAAGCAAAAACAAAAATCTTATTCATGTGTACCAACTAGGTATTCATAAGATTATCTCTGATAAGGATACTTATGTAGGTGTGATTTTCTATCAGTCTCTCTGTATTGTCTGCTTCCCAATAGGCATATTTTTCTGTGATATTCTCAGGGGTGAAATGTTTGTTCTGTCATGACTTAACATATTCCAGTTTCTTTATCTAAGACAACACTAACTTTCCACATAAAGGAATAAAATGACTGTTGAAGTGTGGCATCTTGTAAGTGTTATTAACCTTACAGCTGAGCTCTATTCTTTGTGTTTCCTTAGAAAACATACACTTAATTGCAGTACTAAGTGGTATCAATCACAGCCATTAAATGTATAGTACATTTTTTTTCTTGGTGCTATATAATTTAAATGATTTATATACTTCAATTATTTTAATTGTGATAAATATAACAGCATCCTCACCAAAGTAGCCCACTCAGGAACAAGTCATTTCTTTTATAGTTTTTTTATTTTCTTAACATGAGAGACATATTATAATTTGACTATTTCAATGACAATCCTGGTATTTGGCAGCAGTCTTCAATCATATGCAAGCAAAAATACTGATTTTTTTTGTTTGATTTGAACTTGATTGGTTGTACACAGTGAGTACAACTTTACCTTTATCACCAGTCTAACTGAACACTCACTTTGCAAAGTGAACAGTCTCTACCCCTTTAGTAAATCAATCCCATGGAATAGGTTGTTTTTTATGGAGTTCTATGTCTTAATGATGTCCATGTAAAAGACCATTTAATATGTGTTCTTGAAAATGAATGTTTTACATTCCACCCATGTGGTTTCATTCTGCTTTTTCTGCACTGTAAAACATTTACTAGCCTTTGGTGATGCTGACACTCAGCACTATTGCAAAGTTTATTGTAAAGAAGCACGTCCAAATCATTTTCTAACAATAAAATTCCTGAGTGGATATCCGCAAGAGAGTAAATAACGTTAATGACCTTTATCCCTGTATGCACTTTTCATTTGTCTTCCATTGCTATCATCTGTCATTTACAAGTTCATTCCCACTATTGCATCCAATTATCCTCACTTCAGTGTTATCGAAAGTGATGTATCACTCTTCTCCAGTCCTAGTATAGCATAAGAAGGGAGTACAAAGGAAAGAAGCCAAACATTATTTTTCAATTTTTTTTTCCAGCCACATAAAACAATGGAATACATTTCTGTTAGTAAACATATCCTTATACCAGAGCTTCAAATCATTCTGACAAAAATGACCAGACCCCTGTAGGATTGCTTTTGACCTAGGGTACATCTACTGGATAGCGCAAGTACAGAGATACACAAAGCATTAGCTTATCTCTACCTACTCATGAGAAATCGAAAGAAATTGAACAAAGATTTTTTAACCTGTCTAATCAATATCTCAGTGAATAGTGATCATCTGTTTTAACTGTGTGTTAATCTGATGCATTGGGGTTGATTTACTAAAGAAATTGAGTACTTTTTTATCCAGGTTTAACAAGCTGTGTGTTAAATACTTATTCTTTCGAGGGAGGATTAAAAAAACAAAACAGGATTTTGCCTTGTAAATGAATGATTAAATTGGACCTGGCTTGCATTTGCTAAGTGAACTTTACCTTGCTGAGTGAGAACTGCCTACTCCTAAAGACCTATTCACATTTGTCCATTTTTAAGTAGCAAATCTCATGTTTTTTGCTGCATTAAAATGCATGTTAAGTAGAAATCCCACTCTTCCCTATGGGTCTTGTGCACATTTATGCATTGCAGTTTTGGACTGGTTCACATTCCTTTATGGTAAAAGGCCTCATTTTAAAGAGCAGGAAGTGACTGTTCTGGGCAAGGTTCTGGGTGGCAGTGCCTTGTGCAGACAGAGCACTGTTTATATATTTTTTTACTTTATTGAAATTTTGCAGTGTGACAATTCATTCACTTCTATGCACCACTGCTCAGTTACAGGATCCCTTTTTCAAGGCAAAGTGCTGAGAGACATTTTTTTCTAATTTTAGAGTGGTGAAGAATTAGAAGTCCTGTTTTTTTATTGCTGTCCAGGACTCTCTAAGGATCTCTTTGAGAGTTTTTTTTCCTGCCCTGCTAATAATGGATTAATTACACAAGACATGAGGGAAAATCTGCAACATGGACATGTGCAGAAACAAAAATCTGTCAAGGGCTCTAGCTTTTTCCTACTTTTCTAATGAAAAACATTTATCCCTGTCTGCTCTTGGAGAGTTCTCCTTACTTCCTGTGTGGTAAATCTGAGTCCTAGATAGCAGTAAAAAGCTTACCTTTCCCCACTTTACTCATAACTAAGAATTTTTTTTTTGCTGGACATACACTTAATTATTATTCTGAATTTAGAACCTACCACTTGTGTATGTGTGTAAGGGTTAGTAAACACAAGTGACAGATGAACTTGGTTTTATAATTCCTGAGTCAGCTAAGTTGTCTTCGTACTGCTATTGACCATCAGACACTTCAGGCACTGCCCTTTCCAGCAAGCTTTGAAGCAAATGCTTTCTGGACTGCTCATGTGTATTGAGCCATTAGGCTCAATACATGCTTTCAGTCTCAGCATCAGGGAAGTGCTCTGGAATTGATTACACACAAATTCATCCATATATGCAATGGAGACACCAGAAACACTCTCCTTTTCTTTGAGAGTGGCATCTACCATTCTAAAAGGGAACAACAGTGGAGATGGGGTACTGGTATTCCTTATGAGCATAGGCTTGTGCACATGGGGTAGTGACAAGGTAGTGACAGGGCAAAAAAAAATGAAGAGCCCACTGGCTCAAGTTAGGCTGCTCACAACAGACAAGGCTACTCCAGCAGGTTACCAGAAAAAAGTGCATATATGGAGGGAGCACCAGACCAAAAGATAAGAGTCCAAATCCATTTATTGATATTGTGTTAGAAGAGTAATTACAAAAGACAGCTTTCATAAGTGAGAATTAAAAAATGGCACAGTGGTACTCAACTGACAGCTTTTGGCAATGAAATTGGAAGAAATATAAACCATTTTGGCACCAATAATATGAGTATGTAGGTGTGTAGGTTTGAAAATAGGCTGAATCCTACAAGTCAGTAGAAAATAGATAGTTAAGGAGGACTAAACTGTGGGGAGGAGGGAGTAAATACAGGTATAGAATGTTTATATGGAAGGGGTAACCTGAGAAGAAGAAAAAAGAGAGTGGTGGATGGGGAAGGAAGGAAAGACAAGGGATGGAGAGGGGGAGTAAGCTGCAGCCCCTAAGAGTCCGTGGGGCAGCCAACTAGAAATAATATAGTAGCAATATTGTGCAATGTAAAGTGTAAATGTTATTGGCAAGCCAGGGTATCAAAATCCTCATTTATTTATCGTAGGAATCTGAGAGAATGCTGAAGAGTTGATTATTGACCGGAAACCCATCCATTCCTTATATAAACTCTTGTTTTTTTATAATTCCTTTTCCAGAAGTCTTCAGACAAGTCACATGACAATTGGGGGTCTTCTTCAGATCCCCTAATTTGGCCCGAAGCCACTCTGAATCACTACACTGCAAGTACAGAACAGCTGTAGTGATGTTCCCTCTGATCAGGAGGTGAGCTTTGCAGCCACAACTACTTTTTTTATTTTCCCTATGTCTGGGAGTTAGCCTGGAGTTGGACTTTAATCATCTCCTTGCTCCATTTTCTGTTCTTCATTACACACACTTCTTTCTCTTTTTTTTTTTTTTGTATTCGATATGCCTCTTTATCAAGGAACTTTAACAAAACAAGTACATTTGAGCACAGCAGTTGTTAAAAAAGTACCTATTTATTTTTCTCGCTTTGAAAAAGCCAAGCCTAGTTTACTGTTATTAACATAGTTTAAAGCTGATGACCCACAATCTTTTATCGGAGAAATCTTGAATCTAATTAATTTGCTGTCCACAGGAAGAGTGTTTCCAATGCAGAAAAGGAGTCAAGCAGACTCTGCTGAAGCTACCAAATCAGCATTCCAATAACCTGATGTGTAACACTGCTCATTAACCTCTCCTCACTGCCCATTTTCTAAATGCTAATAAAAGACATTTTGTGCAAGCAAAGAGCTTTCCAAATGACTTTGTCCAGCACTCTGGACAGCAGCCCCAAGCAAATGAGTTAATGCAGATTTAGAGGCCAGTAACACATAAAAATAATATCACGATGTAACCTTATATACCATTACCTCTCATTTTTATCTTCATATGACAGCTTTTGTTATCCTAAAAACAAACTTTATTAGGCCAAATTAATATGGTAGGAGTAGAATGCAAACTGCAGAAATCCATAGCAACCATTTAGCAATACCCTTTCAGAGTTTTGAGCACCCTGATGAAAGATGAACTCTAATTGACTGATATTCATTACTTCATTTAGGAATGCCATTATTACATTGTTTACAGTGCACTCTTTACATGTCAGATCATTTATTTGCAAACATTTGGCAAATCTACCTTTGCTTTGGTGAATGAGGTGCCTCTCTACAGTGTGGACTTTAATATACAGGAGCATTCACCTGTGGAGCTTGTACAGTATGCTTTGTCATTCAGAGTGCAAAGAAGGTTACACATTTTATTTATACATGTTATTTATTTCTGAAATAAAAAAGGCATATTTATAAAAAATGTAAATGAATATTAGCAGTGCTTTCGCCCAACATTAACCCTATTTAAGCACAATCAGTATACAGGTGCCCAACATTCACTGTACGAAAAAATTAATTTGCTGAAATCAGTTTTTGAGTTTTTTAGGATTCCCGAACTTAATGTCCATCTTGTAATCAGCCATGAACTCCTCCTCCGTAAGTCTCTGGGAGTGGGAACATGATCTTAACCCCCTATAGCTTTAAACGATTGGAGCGAAGCCTGGTAAAGATTAGTTAAATGTTCATTTAATACTAACACTTTAGAATCTGCTTACAAGGTTTTATGGGCATTGGGAACCAACACTGTTAACTAAAGCCCTCCTATCCTATGATGACAGATGTTTTGAGGCTGTGGTCAGAAAGGTGATATTTCACATGTTTGGTGGCCCTTTCCAAACCTCATTTCCTCTTGGTCTAGAATCTTCAGCGTCATCCAGACTTGTTTATATTTCTATTTACAGAGACCTAGGAATGACCATTCAGCCCCAATTCTCACTGCCACACAACAAAAACATGCTGCTCTACTCATTGCGGCCAAATAGTCATTCTGTAACATATGGAAGAAGCTGAGGTTAAAATGCATGTAGGTAGGTTTGCTAGGTTGTTTAGTTGGTTACTCGGCTGCCCAGATCAGGGAGAAAGGGTTAATATTTCTTTCCTCCTTCTCTGATCATGTGGGCTCTTTGGGGTCCGGCTTCCCTTCCCGTGACCTAAAAAAGGGAAGAGGTCCGTCCAGGTCCCACAGCGTGTGCAAGAGAATGGGAACTTTGCAAAAACTTGCTGGAACCTGTGCTCCACCTTTGGGGTAACAACTCACTGGGATCATCTCAATGGACACCTCCACTCAAAATTTGTCAACTATGGACTTCACCCAAAATGTTTTTACCTGTGCAGCTACACTGGGGCAGCCGCTACTAGAGTTAGTTAGGGAAAGGATGTTTTACCCTGAATTTTCAATAAAAGTTGCTTCAACTGCTTTGAGCCTGGTCTGAAGTTATTCAAGGGGTGCATGTTGGGTCTTGGATTATTCCTAAAGAACCTGGGTCTGTAATACCACTATGGGGTATGTGTAACACCACTACAAAAGGTTAACTCGGCAAGGCAAGGAAGAGGAGTTAGTTGCCGTGGGTAACTGCAAGGAAGAACAGCTACAGTAACCAGTCGTTTGGTGTGGCACCTGGTTAGGTGACAGGTCCTCCGGTAGTGAGGGGGTCACTGCCACGACTCCCTCCCTAGCTGCCCATCTCCTTTGATGATCAGGAGCAAACTAGCATTATGGAGATCTAAGACCTGATCACTAGGTACAGGAAGGAAAGAGTCAATGAGCACACATGGGGCCTCTATGTGCTTGGCGGGACCCCATTCTGTTACTTGGTCTGAGGTTACAGAGGTACCCTGAACTGGTGGAGTGGGCGAAGGCTCTGCACATCCCTCCTAATGCAAACATACATCAGTTACAAGTGTGTAGTTACATGGGACAATGCATTTTACGGAGGAACGCTCTACATTACTACTGCACACAAGTGTCTCATCTCTGAATCAGGGACTGCCTTAAAGTGGATGAAAACCAGAAAAATTGGTGATTTACATATCTCATGCAGGAGCCTGAGAGAAGCATTCTGTGTACTTCAGATCCCCTCCTCATTTCTTCTCCAGCTCTCCCAGGATTGGCTGCTCCACACCTCAACATGATTGGGAATGCTGAAGTCATGTGGTTACTTTTCTGGGTTTTGACTGGATGTTAGTGATCATAGCAGAAGTTCAGTGTAAGAAATACACAGGAGAAAATGCATGTTGACAAGAGGAGTGTAGAGGTGGCGGGGAGTCTACTGACATCACAACTCCACCCACCGAGCTCCGGAAAACAGACCCACTAACAGAATCTGCAGTTTTTCGGGTCTTATAACAGACAGAGGGGAGACATTTGGCAGGTAAGGATACATGCAGGAGGCATGTATATCCTTATAGATAACCACTATGGCAGTAGTTTAGAAAGGATGAGAGTGGGTTTACATCCACTTTAATGTTTGATTCTTCTTATGACCACAGCCTCTGCCTGTTCCCTGACATTGGTGATCACGCCTTCAGGTAAGATGTTAACCAAAGTGCACACGGGCACAGTAGACCCTGACCACATGCGTATGAACACATTTAATTCAATGAAGTTCCTGCATTCTTACTGACTCCCAACCCAGACTCCCTAAAGTTTGAGAACCCTGACTCTGTTATACTCTGCCTACCCTGGATCCAACTACTCTTAGCTACCTATTGGCCCTTGTATAAATGTTTGGATCTGAGCCACAGGGGGAACCCATGCCCTTTACCCTCCTTCTCCATCGTTTTCAACTGTCATCTCCTGGCTCTCTTCTTCCCCTTTCCCTGTTCTCTTTTATATTTGTTGTTCCTAGCTTAGAACTTTGATACTTAGCTAGTCTTAGCTTAGGACACTATAATTGGGATGTCTGACACGCCCACCTGCCAACCCCCCTACCCCACCCCGTTCTTTTGGTCGGTTGATCCCCTCACCTCCCCCCGTCACTCGCTCATCTGCCGACCAGCCACTTTCCCCTTCTAGGTCACTAGCAGCTTCGGCTCCTTCTAGAGTCTCCTCCTCCTCTGTGGCTTCACGGTGGCTTCCCCTGGATCTCCTTCTCCTCGGTGGCTTACACAGTTGCTTCACCTATCGGCCAATCGGGTCTTAAGACCTGTTTCCTGATTGGCCAGGAGGAGAATCAGGAAGACCATAGCGAGTATTCATTTGTTATTGTCACACAACTCGGTGGGCACAGGGCACAGTGCTCTGTTCCCCAAGCCCACCTTTTTTTTAAAGCTAATTAGAGTCTCAGGCTTTAATCATGTGCTTCCAACAAAAGAAAAAAAAAAAAACATTGAAATCCATGCGCCCGGCACCCTACATGTGGATTAGGGGCCAGGCGCATGGATTAGGGGGGCCCCTTATGAACGGGCTGCCACTGCTTCTAGCCCAGTTTTGGGATGACAACTGATGTTTGCTTATGTTGCTGTTGTTTATAAAAAAGAAAATAAAAAGATTGCAACAGAAAAATGCATTCAGTGATGTTCAGCAACATCTGTTCTTAAATGGGAAAACATGATTATGTAACATCTACTCTATTTACAACACAGTAAATATTACATTCCATGCTCATTTACCTAACATTCAGTGAACACATTTAAAAATAAAATTTACCAAGGCTGAGATCATTTTTTAAGAACATTGCAATACCTGCCTATGGAAAAACGCAAACCTATGCTTTTACAAGGGAATGGCAATCATGTAACCTTCTGCCATTCTAATAGCAGGAATTTGAAGGGTACTTTGAAAATTATGTGGCATCAATGCCCAGTTACACCTACCCACCCACCATTGGAGGCAAAAAGATGGTGGTCATCCCTTTCCTTGTGAACTGGAGTTAGGTTTTCTTTGGTTCAGCCCAGTTATGACTGAATAAGCTGCTGACAGTAAGGATTTTTCAGCTGAACTTTATGCACAAAGTTAAACTAATGACTAGATGGTTGCAGCATTGATCCGATGTTGCAGCTATCCCCCACTGGCTCCAAGACCAAGAATCGAGCAATCACATAACTGATCACTTGGTTCTTGGTCTTCAGTAAGCAAAGGGTAGTAACTGCCTCTGATATGCCCCTTCGGCACTCACTGGAGCGCTGGGCTGTGGAGGGGTTGAGAGCAGCTGGATCAGGCTCCCAGCAGCAGTTAGACATTTGGGTGGATCCCGACATAATTATCAGGATCCCTAATAATCGTGGAATGACTCTGTGAAGTCAGTTGACAGTGGGTTTTAGCCTTCTGTCGGCTGAATCTGGGTCACAGGAGTGCAGAACTAAGTGCTCTCTTGTGACCAACAGGAGAAGTGTGGCCAAAAGAGCTTTGGCCATACTTCTCCTTTAAAGAAGTAAACCTCCCTGTATTGTTTGTACCTATAGGCAAGCCTATAATAAGGCTTACCTATAGGTACTGTAAATATCTCCTAAACTTGCGCTGCTTTTTGGCACTACTTCCTGGTTTGTTGAGAGCCTTCTGGTTTACCAATTAAGGACAGGAGAGAGCACCTGGGCTTTTCTTCAGTGGATCAGAGATCCAGTCAAGCACTGTATGACCTCCCTGATTAAGGGAGGTCACAGGCTTTCTGGTAAGCCTCCATTTTTTACTTTGGTGATGGGTGTCATACAACGGGGTGTTTGATCATCATTTCAACATGGTTTTGCAATGGACTTTACACATGGACTTTAGTCTCATATGCTTTTTTTGCAGAGATCTGTACTCTTTTTATATATTGCACTGATATTTATGCTTGAAATTCATCTCTAGCTGAATTTTAGGTTTTGCACAACTGGTGGCACTTATTTCACTTTAATTAGTACATGTTTTATTTTAATGTTCGCATATTTCTTCTTTATGCAATATTTTGCTATTGGTTTCCTATATTGTTCATACACTATTGATTGCACTGAATGCACTTTATTAATCTTTGCACCTGTTAAATGCATTGTGCTATATATTGTTATATATTGCAAGTATATTTTTAGTGTTGCACTCTTTTTTTTTACAGGAGATGTTTACTGTATACGCTGCACTCTTTATTTACAGGAGATATTTACTGCATACCATGCTAATTACATCATGAGCGCATGCGCTCTGAAGGAACGGCCGCCCGTGCCATTTCTTCAGAGCCTGTGCCATGACTAGCATCTCCCGCGAGCTCGGAAGAAACACCGGGGAAAATGTCAGCCGTCTCAGCGGTGTGTGGGCGCTGCTGAAGGGCTTTGTTTTAAAGTAAGTATTTCATAATAAGCTAGTATGCGATGCATACTAGCTCATTATACCTTTGTCTTACAGTTTGTTTGTTTTTTTGTCCAGTGTTTACAACCTCTTTAAATCCTTGTGTATTGAGCATTAAGTACTTCTCTTGTGTACTTCTCTCCTTCAGGCTGGGTTCACACCTCCAACGGATGCGGCTCGCAACAGGGGTCCAGCGTCCCTGTTCTCTGTTTCAGGGATGAATCAGGCCCGAATTTTTGTCTGAATTCAGCCCTGAAATGAAGCCAAAGACACGCAGGAACATCTTTGGCTCAGTTTCAGGGCCCAATTCAGGCAAAAATTTGGTCCTGATTCGTCCCTGAAACGCAAAACAGGCACGCACCGGACCCCTGCCGTGAGCCGCTCTGCAGCCGCAACGGAGATTTGTGAACTGGCTCCATAGAGAGCCAGTCACAATCTTCTGTCATGCGAATTGGATGCAGGGAAACCGCATCAAATTTGCATAGGTGCGAACCCAGCCTCAAGCTATTCTTTTTATATAGTATAAAGCACATAGGATACATGTCATGAGCTTTCTCTTCATCAGGGGGTGCTTTAAGCAGTTACCGATTACAAAAAAAAAAAAAAAATTCTTCTAAAAAACCCAGGATGGTGTGTTTAAATTAAAGAGTACATAAAAATGAAAACCCATTGCAATCCAGAGCACGCAATAAACAGGTTTCACTCAGTTTTTGCACTTCACCGGCATATAAACCCCAGCACTCAAGCGCAGCTTAGCTGAAACTGACAATCATTTTAATAAGTTATGACACAGCTCTGGGACTGGAGACATTCCACAACTAAATGACTTTAATTAGAAAAATACTTGTAGGAACCCAGTACATTATATCTCCTTTATCTAATGCCAACAATGAAGACATAAATGTATCCTTGTGTGAAGTCACAGAGCTGGCCTAACAATGTTAAATATTTTTTTTGGAAAATAAACTGTTCAGCTTCAAGGATATCACAGAAATAAAGTGCCTCGAAAAAGTATTCATGCCCCTTAAAATTTTCCACATTTTGTAATGTTACAACCAAAAACGTAACTGTATTTTATTGTGATTGTATGTGATAGGCCAACACAAAGTGGCACATTAACGTGAAGTGGAAGGAAAATGATAAATGGTTTTCAAAATATTTTACAAATAAATATCTAAAAAGTGTGGCGTGCATTTGTATTCAAACCCCTTTACTCTGAGGCCTCATTCACACGAGGCAGACTCCATTTCCACGGAGCCCGCCTCGGTCCACCGGCTCAGCGGGAGATCAGTCCGTTGATCTCCGCTGAGCAGGCGGATGACAGGTCCCTCTCTGCTCACTGAGTGGGGAGGGGCTTGTCAGGTGCCGCTGCTGCCTATGGAGGGATCGGATGAAAACGGACAGCATGTCCATTTTCGTCAGATCTCACCCGATCCGATCCGCCAGCGACGGACCTGGACGTAGGGCCATCCGTCTGCTTTTAGCGGATCGGACGGGGTCAGATGTCAGCGGACATGTCTCCGCTGACATCCGTCGCTCCATAGGCTAACATGGAGCGCCCATTCAGGTCCGCCGTCAAAACTGACAGGCTGACCTGAACGGTCCGATCGTATGAAAGGGGCCTGATACGCCTAAGAAGTCACCTAGTTAGTAAATAGAGTCCACCTGTGTGTAATTTAACCACTTCAGCCCCAGAAGAATTTACTCCCTTCCTGACCAGAGCGTTTTTTGCGATTCAGCACTGCGTCACTTTAACTGACAATTGCGCAGTCGTGCGACGTTGTACCCAAAGGAAATTGCCGTCCTTTCTTTCCTATAAATGGAGCTTTCTTTTGGTGGTATTTGATCGCCTCTGCGGTTTGTATTTTTTGCACTATAAACAAAAAAAGAGTGACAATTTAAAAAAAAACACAATATTTTGACTTTTTGCTATAATAAATATCCCCATTTTTTTAAAAAAAGCAAACTTTTTCTCAGTTTGGGCCGATATGTATTCTTCTACATGTTTTTGGTAAAAAAAATCGCAATAAGCGTATATTGATTGGTTTGCCAAAAGTTATAGCATCTACAAAATAGGGGATAAATTTATAGCATTTGTATTATAATTTTTTTTTTTTTACTAGTAATGACGGCAATCTGCCATTTTTATCATGACTGTGACATTATGGTGGACACATCGGATAATTTTGACACATTTTTGGAACCACTGGCATTAATACAGTGGTCAGTGCGATTAAAAATGCATTGATTACTGTAAAAATGTCACTGGCAGTGAAGGGGTTAACACTAGGGGGCGGTGAAGGGGTTAACTGTGTTCCCGGCTACGTGATTCTAACTGAAGGGGGAGGGACTAACTACAGGAAGTGACAGATTGTGGTTCCTAGCCAATAGGAACACACGATCTGTCACTCCTGTCAGAACAGAACAGGGAATTGTGTGTTTACACACACTCGTCCCTGTTCTGTGTCTCCTGGTCACGATCGCTCGTAGCCTGCTATCCGGCCCCCGCGAGCCAACATACAGCTACGTGGTTTCATGCAGGAGAGCCAATCTGCCGCAGTATAACTGTTAATCTCAGTATAAATACAACTGTTCTGTGAAGCCCTCAGAGGTTTGTTAGAGAACCTTAGTGAACAAACATCATCATGAAGGCCAAGGAACACACCAGACAGGTCAGGGGTAAAGTTGTGGAGAAGTTTAAAGCAGGAACGGGTTATAAAAAATTTTCCAAGCTTTGAACATCTCACGGAGCACTGTTCAATCCAGCATCCGAAAATGAAAAGTGTGAGGCACAACAGCAAACCTACCAAGACATGGCCGTCCACCTAAACCAGGCCGGGCAAGGAGAGCATTATTCAGAGAAGCAGCCAAGAGGCCCATGGTAACTCTGGAGGATTCCTATGATGAAATATTTTAACTGCAGCTGCTGAGGGTATATCTAAATCCGTGTGACAGACACGGTATCGCTGCTCTGTCCATGTTATTTTAAATGCACAGTATCAGATAGCTAGATCTGTGTAACTGAATGTGTTGAGATCACCTTCCAGTATATTAGTAGGTGAACCTGTTTATTGCAATAGAGTTTATATGCAGCTCCTGTCATTTTAGTTATATGTAGCTTCTGTTATTCTAGTTAACTCTGTCCTTACTGATCTGGGATTGTATAGCTAATTTTTGCTTAGGGCTTCATAACCAGCATAGGCTAGAGCCAGGTTAGGCTTCTGGTGGCCACACCGGTATCATATGTTTAGAGGTCTTGTTGCATGTCAGAGTAGAAACTATTAGGGAGGGATTAAAAAGCAGTGGATAGGCTGACTCTGTTCCACACCACAGTCCTGCCAGTCAGAACTCCATTCCAAGCTGGTTGGACAACAGTTGGAGGATTCCTCCATGACCACTGATCTTGTCTTCAGGTCTCAAACACAAAGACAGATGCCGTATCAGCCTTAGAGGCCCTTACAACTTTGATGCAGCTGTCATCTGGAGGTATTTCTATTAATAACTATATATACCCATGTATATGTGCACTGTTTAAATATAGGCAAGAAGTAGTTATTATATATACTGACCAGGAAAAAAGGTGATATTACATCTCTCCTCATTAGATGGGCAGGTTACAGCTAAAGGCTAGACTAGCCTTTTTCAACCTTTTTAACATGGAAGATCCCTTGAAATAACTTTCAGGTCTCAAGGAACCCCTGCTAAAAATATTTTTATTTCTACAGCTTACAAGACATTAGCGATAACTGTGAGTTGTTATAATAGGAATAAATAAGATAATAAGAAATATGGTGTAATTGGAGTATTAAAATAAATAAAAAGAAATGCAGACCATAACAGATATACAAAACCACTCACAGAGATGCAAAGTGGAAAAGTGTCCCTTACATTGGTGGTCAGTGTAGTGTATTCGTAGTCAGTGAAGCACTACACTACATTGGTGGTCTGTCCAGAGTGGTCCCCTTAAATTGGTGGTCAGTGGAGAAAGTTCATGTTATGCTCATGGTCTGTGTCAACATTGGTGGCAAATGGAAATGTGCCCCTTATATTGGTGGTCTGTTAGAAGTAAGAAGGCCACTCCTACATATAGCTGAATAGATCATTAGTGTTAGTGTATCTGAAGGGTAGAAATTGCTAAAGCAACCCATAGCAATCTCTGAAGGAACCCAACTGTGTCTTGGAAACCTCACTAAGAAAGGCTGATCTAATAGATATTTAAATAGAAAAAAATCCCTAATAAGGGGACTACACTAACCTGACGTTTGAAACCAATCCACTTAGAAAACCCACATACGTATTTGGAATCTATTTATCTGAGTCCATTTAAAGAGTAATTGCACTTTTGTTATGAAAAAAAACATTCCCCTCTGGGTGATCTATGTACATTGCAGGGGTTTTTACAAACTTTGTTGCAGATTCCTACGTTTTGTTATTCTGAAGAAATAGCAGTTTGTCTGTATCCATGTGAGTGAATCTGTATGTGATTGGTTTTATATTTATCAATCAGCTTCTGCACCTGCAGGGCTCTAATGAAGAAATTGCAGGGTCTGCATCCCTTTAGACGCAATTTTACTTTGGAGTATCTCACTAAAAATTACATTTTTGTTGCAGGGGATGCCAAAAATCTTACTTGCATCTTAGTGCAGACTTCTGGGAAAATCTGTAAGCCGATCACTCAAACAGGAAATTAGATTTTCAGGGGGAATTCTGTACACCATCTGTGTACAGAACACCTACGAGTAGCCATATTGCATTTTGCAGAAAATGATGGTGCTGCAGATTGAAAAGAAAAGGTAACTTTCAATAACATAAAATCACAATATGACTTAAATCGCAATTGTATATGCTATTTTTTTGCCTATTTTATTCCCCACAAAAGTGGAGTTACATATATAAGTGAATTTATATATAGTGCAGAACAAGGCATGGTGAGTCATTAATGGAGAAAGATCAACAGGAGGGAGACCAAAGACAATACTGATGACCAGTTCTGCACCTGCTGTCTGGCTTTTCGGATTCCAGAGTTCAATTTATCTTTAAATAGCCAGTCCACCCAAGGGTGATGGATTTAAAGGTAGAGCCTCTTGACTTGGGTTTCTAAGTTCTCCGTACATGTTTTGGATACTCCATCAGCAAGATCGCCATGACATAATTCCCAAACATGTTTCTGTGCATCAGGGAATTTGAGGTGTTCAAGTACCTCCTGTTGCATTCTCCATATGATAAAAAATACATACAAATTCTACAAGTGAGAGTAGGAACCCCTCACAATGGCCACATAAAGTGTACAGATCCAGGAACTCCATCTTTGATAAATCTAAGGTTTTTGAATTCCCCGCTCCTCTTTATAATTGTAGATCTATGAATCAGGACTGTACTGATGGAAAAACAATAACATTTGTATAAACTCTGTAACATCTCTGCAGTCATTAAGCGATAATGCTAATCACATTCCTTAAAATATAAATGACAACCAGTGGGAGAATTTATAAATTGGTATATGAATTACAATAAGTGCTCATACACACAGTTGATTAGGGTTGTACACCTCCCAGATCAGGGTATTTTTGCAGCTGCTATGGCCAGGTGTTTCTGATCAGCCATGGACAGGAAGCCTGTAAAAATCAATGAAAGGCTGATACTGTCTATAACTGTCCCCAACTGTGTAATGTGCAAAATTTAATGTAGAGCAGACAGTTTGCGTTCAAGGGCGCACATCCGTCCCTAACCACAGCTAGCTTGACTCCCAGTCATAGTAAGATAAGATGTATGGTTACCAGACAACCCTCCTATAGACTGTTCTATTTTATTACGTACCCTTGACAACTGCACTGTGATGTAAATTACATAAGTAAGATGTGCTATAAGTTGTGCTATACATTACATACTCTTGACTGCTGCACACTGTAATCTGTGTTGTACATTACATAAGACCTGATTGCTGTGTTATATATTGCATAACTATGACAATGGCATTATGTAAGCAGCTTACATGTATGCACAGCTTACATAATGACACTTTCACAGGTATGCAATATACACATGGACTATGTTTGCTATGCATTCTGTAGGTTGTACTGTATATTACATAACCTGTGCTGTACATTACATACCCCTGACAGCTGGACTCTGTAAGCTGTGCTGTTCATTACATATTCTTAACCAAAGTGTTCATTATCTATGTATTGCTATGTATTCTCACACTATATTAATCATTTTTTCTTTATGTTAGGCTTGGGGCTGTGGCATCATATTTACTGGATAAATTGTAGGTTGGTCACATTGGTGGAAATGATTAGGCTGGTCGTGTGACCGTTAGTTAATTAAGCCTACTGGATTTTGCTGCTAAAGTGAAGGGTTTATTCTCAACAGGTTTCTATCTGTATTAGGTATTAAGGTACCAAAAACTATAGTAACCCTTAGCTGCTCTAAACAGGTGTTATAATACAGCAACAGCTGCAGTCTTCCTCAAGGGCACGTCATACCAGGCACATTGGAACATTGGATTGAAAACATTACACACAGATGGTGTGTTCTTGTTTTCTGTGTTCTCTTCTTGGTTACTGCTGTCTAAGATGGAAGTAACACCTCCCTCTGGTCTATGTTTAAATATTACATTCAATAATGATAATACAAAAGAAGGTATATCATCAAAAAAGTATCAGATTCATACATAAAGTATTAGGAGCTGTGTTTGATGTTTTGATCAAATTTGTCAAATATTGACATGTTTCCTAGAATTCAATCATTTCAATCAATTTCAACTCACAGCATGCATTTCTGGTCGAACAAACGAATCGATCAAAGCACAAAATGATCACTTTCATAGCTATAGTCAATGGTTTTCAGTCAAATTTTTCTAATTAAAATCAATCAGTTGACACAGATAGGTGTTGAATGGAATGATCATTTTCAACAATTAAGTGATTGAAAGATTGGATCAAATGGGTGATTGGAAGAATAGTCAATATGTGCATGACCAGCATTATGTCTGACTGGAAAATGCAGCTACTATACATGTCTGAGTTCTTCTGTATCTGTCACAGCCTCTTATACAGTAACTACATGACTGAGAGCAGATACAGAAGATCAGAAGTATGCAGTGGCGGCTGGTGGGTTTTTCCTTGGGGGGCGGCAAACAAGCATCCCCCCTCTGGGCGGCCGGCGGCGCTGCACTGACAACCCCCCAGGTGACCAGTGGTTAGGCACCTACCAAATCTAGGGCTGGCGGGCTGTGGTGTCCTCTCCTCCTCTCCCGGGGTGTGGGCAGCGGCTCCGGTGTCCGCTGCTCCCATGGCTTCCTTCGCCGTATGTCTCCTCTCTGTTTCTCCTTAGTGCTAGGCATCCAATAGGATCGCCTGACGCTTTGGCCACTCGGGAAACAGGTCTCACGACCTGCCTCCTGATTGGCGGGGAGGAACTTTAGTTTGAAAGTAGCGAAAATTCATTCGCTATCGTCACACAACCGGCTTCTGGCTCTAATCAGGTGCTTAAATAAAACACTCCCCCATTGGAATCCATATGTAGATCAGGGGGGGGCGGATCACAGAGTGGCACAAGTGCCTGGTAAGTCTCTTGCTGGCAAGTGCTAGTGTGCGTCTAGAAAGCAAGGATGGCAGGACTGGACATGCTGGTGGGAGGACTGAAGCCAGTAAAGAGTGCAGATTGGCTGGTGCAGGTGCAGGATAGGCACAAGACAGAGTCAGTCAGTCCAGGTCAGCAACTAGCGAGTAGGTCAGGTTCAAGTGACAGGCAGGAGAGTGATCAGTAGTCGGGCCAAGGTTGGTAACAGTAGGATGGATGGGCAGAAGGAGCAGGCAGAAACATAATCCAGGGACAGGCCATGGATAGATTCAGGCGGCGTTCAGGCAGAGTCAGAGGCAGATCAGGTCGGTAACAGAAGATCAATAGAAACTAGTAATAGGAACACAGGAACGTAGTAGACCAATTGGTGCTGACACACTGCACTACTTACTAATTAACAAATTGCCTACTATAATGTACTCTCTAAAAGAGACAAAATATCAACCTTTGTTGATTAAAAAGTATATCATGAAAAGAAAGAAAAAGCAAATGAGTGTATGTGTATACTTATAGGATGGAAAGCATATTAATTCTGTAGGAGAGCAGAAGGTAGAAACCCACGCCAGTAGTGGAAATCTGCTAATCTTTTTTAGCCTGTCCCTATGAGTTTAGGAGTATCAGATAGGTGGTTACTATCTACTAGGAAGCCTTCCTCTTTCAAACAATTTGACTGGCCAGTTACCGTGGTATGGTGTCATGCATCCAAGCCATTCGTTGGTCTCAGTCAAAAAAGGGTAAATTCATAGCCCCAGTGTAACCTATTAGGCAATTTGACTAGCCAATTACTCTGGTATGGTGTTTAGCATCCAAGCCACTCGTTGGTCCCAGTCAAAAAGAGCTTTCTGAACTACATAGAAAACTGCTTACAAAAGAAAAAAAGCAAATAGGTGTATATGTATACTTAAAAGATGGAAATCATATAAATTATGTAGGAGAGCAGAAGGTAGAAAGATGTGCCAATAGTATTAATCTGCTAATCTTTTTCAGTCAGTCCCGATAATATAGGGGCAGCTGATGGATGGTCACCATCTATAAAGAGACCTCCCTCTCACAAACAATTTGACTGGCCAATTACCATGGTATGGTGTCATGCATCCAAGCCACTTGTTGATCTCAGTCAAAAAGAGCTCTCTGAACTACATTAAAAACTCCTTTTAAAAGAAACAGCAAATAGGTGTATATGTATACTTAAAAGATGGAAAGCATATAAATTCTGTAGGAGAGCAGAAGATAGAAAATGTGCCAATAGTACTCATCTGCTAATCTTTTTTAGCCAGTACCTATAATATAGGGGTATGTGATAGATGGTTACTATCTACAAAGAGACCTCCCTCTCTCAAACAATTTGACTGGTCAATTATCGTGGTGTGGTGTCATGCATCCAAGCCAGTCATTGGTCTCAGTCAAAAAGAGCTATAATAACTACATAGAAAACTGCTAATTCACCATCCTAGTAAACGATGTGCCCCATGTGACACCCCAAAATAAAGTGCAAAAATAACTTAACTCTGCATGTTTCGCTTGCCAAACAATCTTTGCCAGGAGTACCAAACAGTGCACCAAATCAAAATAATGGGACAAACAAACATAAAGGTCCATGGTGGTGAAAGGAAAATGACATCCAACTGTTTGGTCCCCCTGTATATATAACATCATGGGCAAAATGGCCGCTAGTGCAGTTTAAATAGCCTTTCTGGCAACCATTTGTGCGCACACCCGCAATCCGGCCACTGGCAGAGTTCCATAGGATTATGCACCTGCACACACAATTGTTCCTTTCCTGAAAAAAGCCTTACATATACCCAATGACTAGCCTTAGGTAATACACAGAGATTAATCAAATACCCCTACATAGGTTGTACCTGTTTATCTGCAACCATCTCTTCTCTACAGCCATCTAAAACACACAGATGAAAGGCGATTTCCAAGCTCCGGAAGGCAGGAAGCTGAGATCTGAAGTTATACACTGCAGAAAACAGAGCAGGGAGCTGAGTGTAATCTGAGACCTGATCGGAGGTAATAGACACACCCCCTCTGTCAAATGACTTCTTTGTGCTGGAAAGGGATGGCTTGTTGTTGAGTTAGACTGTCAGAAGTGACTCATTAAGATAGCTGCGGGAGTAGAGGTCAGATAGGAACCACACTTGGTGCTTTTTGATTACTATATTGGACACTATAGAGGGATATGCTTTGTTATTTTTTAATTTCAGAGGTTTAAAACCATTCTAAAGCTAAACTCCAGACAGACAGCTAAACACATAGATACAACACATATAAGAGATCTATTGCTCTGCTTGCATTTAAGAAAATATGTTTTATCATGTATTATTACATACAGAACTGCATTTTTATCTTTTATATCTGCCCAGAGTTAAGCTTTAAATAACACCATCAGCCTCAAACATCTCATAGACCCTCAGAGTGCCTTGCAGAAAATTCCCTTCCGATTGGTAATTCTTCTCTAATGACACAGATGACTAAATAAGCCAGCATGAAAAATTAAAGTGTAAATCCACTTTTGTTAGGAAAAAAACATTCCCCTCTGGTTGATCTATGTACATTGCAAGGAGTATAACAAACTTTGTTGCAGATAATTAACTGTCAGGTGTGGCAGCAGCAGGGCACTAATGAGGAAATCTGCTGGGCCTGCATCCCTTTAGACGGGTTTCTATTGAAAGTATCTCTCCAAAAATGACATTTTTGTTGCAGGGGATGCCTGAAATCTGATTTGTATCTTAGTGTAGACTTCTGGGAAAATTGTAGATCCAATCACACAAGCAGGAAATTATGTTTCTGGGGAGTGGTCAGTAAACACTATGTGTACAGAACAACTCCAGGCAGCCATATTGCAATGCATTCTCAGAAAATTACAGAGCTACAGATTGAAAAGGAAAGGTATTTTTTATTAACATTCAATTACAATATGATTAGTGTCACCATTATATGTGCTACATTATTTTTTCTTTATTTGCTATTTTTTTTCCCCACGAAAGTGGAGTTACCCTTTAAACTATGTAGGGTGTTTCAGTTGCCCGTCATGGATTGCCCAATTGATATGCTCTCTGGGTGGAAATAGGATCTGGTGAGGGCTTAAAGCCCTTATTATGTGCTCATTTACCCATATATACAGCAGCAAAGATCCTTTTATTACTCTCCGAGCCAATCAAATTTGCATTTAGTCTGATAGCGGAGCAATTCAAGATTTCCTACAGTATCCACAGCTCTTCAATATCCAGCTTTACATATCCGTAATGAGCAGCCCTCGCCAGTCAATTTCAACAAACTAACCATTATCAAGCCAGGATATCTAGTGTTAGCTGCAGGGCTGCTGGGTTCCAGCTACACAAGGTCAATGCCAGGATATCAGTTTTACATGCAGTGATACAAGTAAAATCAGAGTGTAGAGAATCCATTTACCAGCTTTAATTAAATGTACAAAGGAAATGCTGCTCATATTCTAATTTCTAATGAGTGTATCGAGAGTGTGAGATGCTATGAAAATTGATATGTAAATTGAATCCAGCACGCTTTGCTGTCTCATTAAACTGTGTTACTGAGTGTGGCTGCAGCACACTAGCATGTTCTTATTTTGATGTATTAGCTGCGGAATGGAGGGCGTCAGTATCAAATATTTAATTCTGCCTAGTTCAGACTTCCTCCACTAAATCTGGAACACATACATGGTCCACATACATTCATTTCATCTTGTTTAAGGGCAGGCAAATCATAACAATACTGATTGATAGAAATAGCCTTGTAATAGAATCATAGGCAATGGGCAGCACTCTCCTCTCTTACTTTACAATACCCTGACCATTATTCTCATGTATCCTGAATGATCACATGTAAAAATTGCTAAGGTTGTGTTTTTATATTACAGGGCAGTCTCAATAAACATAGGGTCCTAAGGTGAATAATAAATATGGCAGACTCATAGAAACAGGCATATTCAGTAAGGCAGTACAAAGAGCAATGGTAATATGGTACTATATAAAGTATAGTAGACACCTTGTCAGAATTCATCTTTTAAAACACAACTTCAGGATCCACCTGTCCTCTGCCTAGTGCTCTCCACCTTGTAAATGTATTTATTTTTAAAATCATACCTTTTTCCAAATGTCTTTTGGCTGATCATCTGACACTTGGGGTCCTATTCCTTTTCTTTTCTTCCCCGGTGGTGGGAATGATTAAGAAAATGGGTCCTTGTTGCTATGTGGCTAATGTTTTTTGCATTATTGTCTTATGAGCCCAGGCTGGAGTATTAAAGAATCCCAGGAGGTGCGACCAGGTCAACCTGGACAGTCTTGTGAGCAACAAGTCCTTTTACCCTTGCAAGTTCCTCACCAATGCCAACATCTTTTCTGGGCCTTCCATTTGGTTTGGCATCTTCAGCCATCTTGATTGGTTGGCCTATCAAAAAACACCTAACTCCCACATGCACGTGGGGTAAATTTATATCAGCAATAAAATATAAAAACAGAGAATTGCGCTAGGTGCATAAACAATATGAGAAATACTTATGTGGAAAGACCGTGAAGGATGTCCTGCTGCTGAACACTATAACCCCGATATGAGGGCACAAGAGATAGATATAAAATGAACAGTGCAGCGCTGGACATATGTCACTGACAGCGAAATTTGGCTGCACACAGAGCACACAGCCAAATCTCTTGTTTCTTATAATAATACAAATTTCGTCTAATGATATAAATGCATCTCACCTTTTGATCGTATCCATCTTCTGGTGTGTGCCCCATCCTCACAAATAGACAAAACACATCCTTACGTTACTAGCTCCAACATTGCTCTCTCAGCCAGCCTCCTCCAGCTGTCTGCGTGAGTCCCTTTATTAACATAACAGGAAGTCCCAAAACTCGAGGGTTGGGCTTCCAACAGCCAAACACCTCTTACAAAGCTTGTGACCTCACAGGAAATGAACATATAAGGACATGACCAAATAAAGACATGACTTTCAACACAGGAAAATACAACAATCAGTTAACCAAATGATGATGACTAGAGTTCCTCGTGGATGGGAGATTATCTGCAGGTGTACGTCATGGCACCCCAAACATGTTGATCAGGCATACCAGGGGTGACAAGAGCAAACAACCACTAAACCGATAATGTCTTTGCAGAGCGAACACACCCCCACCAGACCATCGTTCTGTGCATTGCACAGGGGCCCTTTGCTGGCGGACATGTCCTCTCTCCGCAAACACCTCTCTCCAAACAACAGGAAATTTTCCACTACCTAACAGGTCTCAACCAGCGTCAGTCTGCCCCAGTCAGCTCTTCAGAAGGGGCTGCAAGCGGACAGACACTGGGAGACTCTTATGACAATACATTAATATAAAATTTTCCACAACAGTCACAAATTGTGAAATGTGATATATCAATGAATCAAATAACCAACAATAGTGATTAACATCCAATAGAGAATGATATTAACATCAAATCAGCTGATATATAATAAATCAATTAAGTGCTAATAAAATAGCGCAAAAATATGATGACAAAATAAAATATAGTGAAAAAAGCAGTTCATATGATAAAGTGAAGGTGAAATAAAGTCCAAAAATTATGTTATTCAATGCGGGACCCTGGGTCAGTATTCCAACGCTAGTGCTGCCCACCACCTGGTGATAAAGTAACGAAGGCTTACTGGAAAGCCTGCGACCACCCTTATTCAGGGGGGTCAAAACAGGCTTAGTAGAGATATAGGGACCACAGGGGATGTCCCACAGGAGACACTGCTGGAATCTCGCCAACTTCCTTCATGGACAGCTGATCGGCAGCAACAAGGGGCGCCTTAGATGATGTAATCCCAGGAGCACTTCCCATACAGCAATCAGTGTATGCTTCCAAAAATCCAGCGAAGGTGAACCGTGAATTCCAAAAGAAAAAAGACTCCAATAGTGCACAGAAACTATGGCTGATTTATTAAAGTTAAAAAGCAAATACATAAAATTCCTAGCAGGGGTGTAGTATTGGAGACTCCACTGCTATTAAACTGCTGTTAAAAACAAAACAAAACAAAATCGCGCTTGCACAATGCATGTCTACGTTGTGACCCTACGGCCGTTTCGTCACAACTGATGTCATCAGGGGTACGCAGCAGCGCATGCGCATGCTCCTTATAAGCCCAGACGGCGCAATGAGAAACGCAGCCGTTGGCTGGCCAAAAACAGTGCTGAAGCCTGATTGGTCTCAATAAACATGGTTCTGACCTCTTAAAAAAGGGGGGCCTGTCTAGTTAGCATGGAGATGACTTCCCTGACAGCTAGAAGACGGCCAAAACAATGTTCATATATAAAACTGAAAGAGTGTTACTACAAACAGTGCCATCTAGTGGATATTTAAGGCAATACCCAAAAAATATGAGATGTTAGATAGCTCTTTTCTAAAGGTTAAAAAACGTATACAATAAATATAGATATGTATAACATAACAATTGGCATGTACAACACTCCAATAGATGTAAATAAGCAAATGACTTAACAACATACTGCCAAAAAGAAAATAATCAAATCAGAAAGAATAATCTTATATACATTCCAAGATTGATAAAAAATTGGGACAAAAAAATCCCTCATATTTATAAAGTGCAGGAGGAGTGTGGGTATGGAATGTGGAATTACCATACCAAGTATAGTAAAACCATTAGCTAACAAGTCAATATTGTAAACATTAGCCGAGGGGGCCATCAACTGTTATTAATAAAACACTTGATGTTCCACTCTATGTTTAAGCCATTGGGGGCATGAGAACCAAGCTTATAAATCCAGTTAGTTTCTGATCTGGAAATAGTTTTCCTGCCATTACTGCCACGCCAGTGGGGGACATATTTTTCTATACCAATAAAAGTAGTACCACTACGGTCTCTATTGTGTATAAGGTCATAGTGTCTAGAAACACTATGCTTGTCAAAGCCTTTCCTTGTGTTGGTGATATGTTCAACCAACCTAACATGTAACATCCTAATGGTTCATCCCACATATTCCAATCCACATGGACACCTCAGGAGGTATACAACGCATTTAGTGGTGCATGTTATAAGTGAATTAATAGGATATGTAACACCTGTACCCTCCGATGTGAATTCGGTCAATCTCCTATCATGTAATGCATTCACCCTGCAGACTTTGCACCTCCTGCAGGGAAAAAAAAACCTTTTAAGTCCCCAAAAAAAGTTAGGCATGTGGGTGGATCCGGGACATTGGGTGCTAATATATGTCTGAGGCTAGTAGCTCCCCTGAAAAGAACACGGGGTTTATCAGACAACAGGGTTCCAAGGATCCGGTCATTTTTAATGACTGGTCAGTGTCTTTTAATAATTCTCTTAATGGCCCAATGCTGACTGGAATAGGTTGTGAGGAAGGCTAATCCAAAATCCTCTCTGTTTTCAACCTGAGGGGGTTTGTCACCCAATAGGTCCTTACAATCCCTATTCCCTACCTCAATAATCAAGGAGTCCAGGGCTGCATTGTCATAGCCTTTACTCAGAAATCTGCATTTCAGCTTCGAGGCCTCCCTATAAAACTCGTCCAAATCAGAGCAATTCCGCCTTAAGCGCAAGAATTGGCCTTAGGGACAGCCGACAACCAAGAGCGATGGTGGCAGGAGTCCAGTGGAATAAAACTATTCCTGTCAGTTGGTTTGAAAAAAGTGGATGTGGTGATCCTGCTATCAACAATTGTAATAACCAGATCCAGAAAATGAATCTGGATCGGACTGGCTTCATAGGTAAGAGCTATGACCCTATCATTATTATTGAGAAAAGATAAGAAAGTGACCACAGATTAAGAATCACCGTCCCATATAAACAGGACGTCATCTATAAAACTTTTCCACATGACAAGCTGGGATGGTCTGTCATGTAGAACCACATCCTCCTCCCATTTGGCCATAAAGAGATTGGCCATACTGGGAGCAAATTTAGCTCCCATGGCCACTCCCTTTGTTTGTAAATAATGTGCACCGTTGTGCCAGAAATGATTATGCTCCATGGAGAAGTCCAATAGCTCCATCATGAAATTACATTGCGTGGTGGAGATATTGGAGTCTCAATAGAGAAAATGTTGCACCGCATCATGCCCCAACCCATGAGATATCGACGTATAAAGCGTTGCGACATCAGCGGTCACTAGCATGTAAGTGGCCTTCCACTCAATTTCACTCAATAAGTTGAGGACATGTTTAGTGTCTTTAAGAAAAGTGTACCCATCACCAGTGGCTGTAGGAAATAATCAATATATTTACTTATACGTGAAGTGATGGAGTCTATCCCACTGATGACGGGTCTTCCCGGAGGGTTATTCAAAGTTGAATCAATCGGGGGGCTAGAGGGACCAGATGCTCCTCCTCTTTTTTGTGTAAAATCCCCATATTATATCCTTTATCGATCAAAACACTCAACTCCCGTTTAAATGTGAGAGTTGGATCTGCTGGCAAAGGGGAATAGGTATCCGTGTCAGAAAGAATCCTCAACACTTCATTAGTATAGGAGTCTTTATCCAAAATGACGATAGCGCCGCCCTTGTCAACGGGGAGTATGATAATATCCTTCCTATTGCACAAAGCCTCCATTCCAGCCCTAATGTCATGTTGAGGCTGCACCGATCTCATTCTCAAATTAGCCAAATCATTTAGCACTAAGTCTCAAAAGATATTAATATTCGGTGCTGAATTCCCAGGAGGGTTGAAAAGTGAGGCATTGGACAACCCGGAATGGACCACCACAGATGCTTTCCTGGTTAGCTGTCTAGCCGGGTTTCTCAAAATGTACCTTTCAATGTTAAGTTCACGCGTGTATTTCTGCACATCTATAAACGTCTGAAATTTATTAAGATTCAGATAAGATATCAGCAATAAAGCATGCCAAAACTTTACAATATAAAGTTTGTGAGCAGGAAGGTAAGAAGAACTTATTTTAGAAGAGACATGATGAGGGTAATTTACTAAAGGATTTGACAGTGTTCACAGAATAAAATGTGTGAAGATTTACTTCAGTTATCCAATTATGTCAAAAGAAAAATTTCATCTGTAGATGATTGGATAATTGAAGTGAATATTCACACAATTTATTGAGTGGACATTCTCAAATCTTTTAGCCTTGGCCTCATATGCCTTTTTTACAACATAACGCCTTCTTGCTTGCAATTTTATTTGTACAGTCAAGTTCTGTTTTAAGCATGGAAATCACTGCTGTTCCAGATCAGCGCCAATCTCAGCAGTCAAACCATTCAATCAATTTACATACTGTATTTGCAGTGAGAAATCCAAGGCACTGTTCATCTGACTGCTAGTTTTATGATATTTGGAATAAGATTTGGTGATATCATCACTGTGCTGCTTATTGTTTTCCTTGTTGAAGAGAAAGCTGTACCTGAGGATCTGCACTTTAACGATTTACCTGCTTCTGTTTCCTCTGCTTCTGTGGATCTGTGTTTCCACCACTGTGACTGCTTCTGATATATATCTTTCAATCATCAGGGGCAGCTCTGACATGAGAAAGCAAAGCTCTGCCTTTATCAAGATGGTCACCTCTACATGGCAACAGTGCAGGCCTGGTAAATCAGTAAAGGGGAAAAAAATCAGCTGCGGGGGGACCACATGCAATACTGGTGATTGGAATCCTTTGCCTTCTTGCAATTTTTTGGCATAGCTTCCATATATTTGTTCAAGTCCACTCTAACTTTAGGCTTCAGGAGGGCCTTGAAGAGGTCCTTTCGTTGGGCTTTGGCATTGAAGACTTAAGCATCATTCTCTAAATGCTTTGACAGGTCCTTGACAGTGCCAAAAGAAAGAGTGAATTACCCTGAAATTTGTCAAGGATGTTAATCTCATAGACTGTGAATATCTATTAAACTATGTCCATGTAGAGTTTCAGAAGAAATAAGCCTTAACAGGTTCATGTAAAAATGTTAAAATAATTGCATGGCATGGTTGTATACCTATCAACCTGGATAAATGTAGCTGGCACCTGGTATGGCTTTCAGTTAGGACTTATTAGTGGTGCACTGTCAAGGACTTGTCTCACTGACTATAACGTTAATCTACATTGTTATCTACTGTATTAATGGAAAAAAAACCTGGCGCATTAGTACTGTATTCAGACATAGTCCAGCCAACTGAAAAAGCAAATGTCTCTTTAAAGGACACAATGGTATAGGATGGGAGGCAGTCTCACTGGGCTGTGATATAGGGTATACTGAATAAAGGATCAACTGCGGCTGCTGTCCTCAGAGTTGTGACAGCTCTGTGTAAATCAAAGAAAGTAACAGCCCGGAACTAAGTGCAACGATAAGTGCAGGGGTAGCATGACTGGGGTTGGGGCTGTGAGGCGGTGAGGTAAGGGTTAACCATTCGGCCAGTGGGGGGAGTTTGGGATACTTTTAGGGGAGGAGTTTAGGAGCAGTGGTCAGTGGGGAAGAAGAAGGCAGTAAGGAAGGTGAATTTCAGGTGGCGGTGCAGGTTAGGTAGTTAGGTATTATGGGGGACGTGGAGCGATTGTTGCAGCAGCTGCGGGAGGAGGGGGACCAAATGGCTGCAATCGACTATGGCATCCCTGCTCGCTATCCCACAGCCCGCGGAGCGGCCACGTGCTAAGAGGTCGCGGCCCCCATGAGTGCTTTAGTCCCACGGCCGATGGGGCAGAGAGCGGACCGGGGCCTGCAGGATGGATTCGGAGCTGCCTGTGAAGAAGAAGCCGGCGGTGAGTCCCCGGTCTCGGTGGTCACGGGGGGGTGCATCAGTGGGCCCTGCTCCCGCTCCTCCAGCAGGGGAAAATAGACAGGTGGCGGCTGCCTTGGCAGGCTCTCCGCCTGGCGGGAAGGCGGCTTGGCGGGGGAGAGAGGTCGCGGCGGGTGACGGCTTGGAAATGAGGGCGGCCGGGGCCTGTAATCCAGATGGGAGAGGTTGAAGGAGGCTGGCTGACGGTGCAGGAGGCCATCGGGGGGACCATGTCGCTGCACGGTCCAGATACACGGCCAGGCGGGCTTCGCCAGCCCGGCCAGTGGCTTGGCGGGACAGTGATAGACCTCGTGTGGAGCTGGAGCAAACGGCGCAGGGTGATGACGTCACACCTGGGCGCTCGGCGGCGACGAGGATTTCAGACCAGCGGCCTGGTGAAAGTGCTCATGAGATGGCCAGGAGTTCCCAGGACAGCCTGTCTGAGGGTGAAGTGGACGAGAGGGACACAGACTTGAGCCAGGAGACGACGCGCAGAGTTGGAAACACGGCTGGATGTCCGGTGCAGCGGCTGCAGCCAGGTGAGCGCATTGTTGTACCTATTTCTTCTGCTGTTGGTAAAGCTAGGCTCTCAGGGCGGAGGGCAGTGGGTACAGGGGTATCCTTGGGGGTGCAGGATAGTGCGGCTGGGGAGGGTCCCAATGCGGGTGTCCAGTCAATGGGAGCAACAGGGGAGCAAGCTGGGGGGATGGTGCAGACGTTGTTGGCAGGTCTCCGGGAGGTGCTAGCACGCTGTGAGGCTGGAACACGGCCGGTGGGTGGCATCTCTCCTGTGGCTGCGTGGGCAGTGCCCAGCACCTCTACGGGTCAGGGAGCTACGCTGGCGGCTTTGGGCCCGGTGGTGGCGGCGGGTGGTACAGTGTTAGTGGGTGGCACGAGTATTGGGGGGACTGGGGTGGCCAGTACGGGGCCCCCGCCGGTGTCGCCGGTGGTGGCGGCTGGAGCAACCACAGTGGCTGGGGATGCGGCGGCGGTTGGAAAAGGGTCGGTTGGTTCGGATGGGGTGCATTTGGTGGATGCTGCCAAATGCGAAGTGTACGTTTGTTTTAAAGGGCCATTGGGAGCGCATTTAAAAGCGGAGATAAAGGAGCGCATTTGGAAAGGAGAGTATGTAGAAATTTTCTCTTTGTTGCCCTTGGAGAAGTTTAACCTGGACAAGGTTAAACCTGATGAGAGCAAGAAAGAAGAAGAGGAAAAGAGGCGCTATCGTTTGATTCCACGCACGTTTGCAAATTGGTTGCAAGCGTTCGCGATTCTGGCGAGCGTGATTGGGGAAAAGGCGCCTGAAAACTGCTCACCGCTCTTCTTTTACCTCGATTCTATCGGGGAAGCACAAAGAATATACGGTGGGACTGCATGGCTGCGCTATGATGAGCAGTTCAGGCAGAGGAAGGCGGTTCGTCCTTCGATAAGATGGGATCATAAAGACATTAGTCTTTGGATGAAGCTAATGTCTTCTCCGAGGGGTTCGTTACCTCCCTTTCAGGGAGGGGCCGGGGGTCCGGGGTTGTCCGGACACCCGGCCGGAGGGCGGACGGGTTTCTGCTGGCAATTTAACGCGAGGACTTGTAAATTCGGAGCCAAGTGTCGATTCAGACACGAGTGCTCCACATGTGGGGGCTCTCATTCACAGTCCCGGTGCTTTAAACAGGGACGAGGAAAAGGAGAGGAGGTTGGAAAAAGGGAGGACGCCAGTGATGGTAAGAAGGATGGTTCCCTTTCTAAAACGGTACCCTGATAGGGATGTGGCCCGGCTTTTGGAATTGGGTTTCACGGAGGGGTTTCAATTGAATAGTCAGCTCCGGGCGGTTCCGCCTGCAGCAGAGAATTTGAAGTCGGCAAACGAACACACTGATGTTGTTACGAAAAATTGTTAAAGGAAGTGGCATTGGGCCGTATGGCCGGCCCGTTCAAGGCACCGCCAGTACCAGATTTGGTAATATCCCCGTTGGGAGTGGTGCCTAAGAAGGAGCCGAATCAGTTTTGGCTCATCCACCATTTGTCCCACCCTCGGGGGGGGTTGGTTAATGATTCCATTGACCCGGACCTTTGCACGGTGTCGTATAGTCCTTTGATGAGGCAGTTGCATGGGTGCAGCGTTTGGGCCAGGGGGAGACGGATATTGAGGCGGCTTTTCGCCTCTTGCCAGTTCACCCTAAGTGTTGTCGATTGTTGGGTTGTCGGTGGCAGGGAGAATATTTTGTAGATAGATGTTTACCCATGGGTGTGTGCTATTTCATGTTCGTTGTTTGAGCAGTTTAGTTCGTTTTTGGAATGGGCAGTGCGGGATGTGTCAGGCCTGTCCTCCGTCATCCATTATTTGGACGACTTTTTGTGTATGGGGCCAGCAGGGAGCAAAGTTTGTGCGTCCTTGCTGGCCACGATTCAGCACGTGTTTGCTAATTTTGGGGTGCCATTGGCTGCGGATAAAACAGAGGGTCTGGTCACCGAGTTGTGTTTTTTGGGAATTGTAATTGATACTGTGGCTATGGAGTGCCGTTTGCCCTTAGACAAATTGGAAGGTTTAAGGCAGGAGGTGGCGGAGGCCATCAAGGGGAAGAAGATTCAGCTTCGTGGGTTGCAATCGCTACTTGGGAAGCTTAATTTTGCCTGCAGGATCATGCCCATGGGGCGTGTGTTTTGCCGGCGTTTGGCGGCTGCCACGGCCGGGGTTCGGGCCCCGCACCACTTTATTAGGTTGGGGTCGGAGCTCAAGGAGGATTTGAAGGTGTGGGATTCTTTCCTGGCGTCCTATAATGGCCGATCGCTGTGGTTGGAAAGTTCCGTTTCCAATTTTGATATGGAGTTGTTTACGGATGCGGCCGGTTCTGTCGGTTTTGGGACCTTTTTTCAGGGTAGGTGGAGCACTGGGGAGTGGCCGGAACATTGGAAGGAGGAGGGCTTGGTGCGTAATTTAGCGGTTTTGGAGCTATTTCCCATCGTCTTAGCACTGGAGCTATGGGGGGAGGAGTTTTGGAATAGGCGGGTGCGGTTTCATTGTGATAATATGGGGGTGGTCCAGGCCATTAATAGCAACACTGCGTCATCGCCACCGGTTGTGCGATTGCTGCGTCATCTGGTTTTGCTTTGTTTACGTAAGAACTGTTTTGTGACTGCTGTTCATGTTCCAGGGATTGAAAATACTGTGGCGATGCATTGTCTCATTTCCAGTGGGACAGATTTCGTCAACTGGTGCTGGAAGTGGACGTGCCGGGGAGTCCTTGCCCAGAGAGTTTGTGGAGCATCGTGTTACCACGGCGCAACTATTGATACGTAGGTCAGTCTCGGCAGCTACTTGGCAAGCATACAGTAAGGTGTGGCTGGAATGGGAGGCTTTAGTGCGGGAAGTAGGGGACGGTGTTGGTGAGGCAAGCAGGGTGCAGCTGCTTCTTTACTTTATAGGACGGAATTTTGAGCAGGGTGTATCGGCGTCCTATATGGCTCGCAAATTGGCTGGTTTGGCTTTCATGTTCCAGATAGCGGGCCAGCGGGACGTTACTAAAGAATTTATGGTGCGGCGTGCTATGCGCTGATATCGTGCTGGTCGAACGGCTGCCGACACAAGACGCCCAGTTTCATTCGCTGTTTTGAGTAAAGTGGTGGAACAGTTAGAAAATGTTTGTGTGTCCAGGTTTGAGTGGGTGTTGTTCAGGACGGTATTTGTATTGGCTTTTTTCGGAGCTTTTAGGGTGGGTGAAATGGTGAGTAAGAATAAAAGAGGGGAAGGCGGTTTGGATGTTCAAGATGTATGGGTACAGGGGGATGCTATGAGAGTATTCCTCAGGAAGTCAAAGACGGATCAATTGGGAAAGGGGGCATGGGTGGAGTTAAGGTCGGTTCCAGGTTCTTCCTTGTGTCCGGTGACGGCTGTGGGGGAATTTTGTACAGTTAGGCCTGCCGGGGGGGGTATTCTTTCGTCATGAGGACGGTACAGCTCTGTCCCGTTTTCAATTTCAAGCTGTGCTTAGACAATGTTTGAGGGCGGCGGGTCGGAAAGCGGAAGATTATTCTTCCCATTCGTTCCACATCGGGGCGGCTACCGAAGCGGTTCGGTGGGGTTTGGATGGAAAGGTGGTACAGCATATTGGGCGTTGGGAATCAGCACGTTTTAAACTTTATGTTCACCCTAACTTGTTGTAGGCGCGTGGAAAGGGGGGTTTACGAAGGAGTGTTTTTCATTGCATAAGTTGGGTTGTAAGGGTTACTGGGGGGGTTTTTTGTTTTGGGATTGTTCTGCAGAGGGAGTGTTGTAATTGATTCGCTCTATTTCTCTTTGTTTTGTTTCTTGTCTTTCAAGAGCAACAACCTGTCTGGTGTGGATATTTGGACACTCATATGTGTATTGGGATGCCAGAAGGGCAGATGTCAGAAAGGATGGCAGGTTGTTGGGTTTGTCAGGAGAAGAAGGGACGGTGATTGGTTTTCCGGGGATGTTGTGGTCCAGGGTTGTCCCGGAGATGCACAGGTTCGCTAGCCTTGACCGCCCCCCGGATGTGGTCTTATTACATGTGGGGGGTAATGATCTGGGCTTGAGGTGTGCTCGGGAGTTGATTAGGGATATAAAATTTGATTTGCTGCGGCTGCAATCCAGTTTTCCTGACACTATTTTTGTGTGGTCAGATATCGTGGCCAGAACAGCTTGGAGTTTGGCGCGCTCTCTGGCAGGTTTGAACAGAGCTCGGGTAAAAGTCAATAAAGCGGTAGCAAAATTTTTTGTACGGAATGGGGGTTTGGCTGTTAGGCACAGGGATTTGGAGGAGGAGATATGGCGTTTTTTGCGCTCGGATGGGGTGCATTTGAACGCTATTGGCATTGATTTGTGGCAGCTGGGTTTACAAGATGGTGTTCAGCGTGCAGTTAGAGTTTGGAGGGCGACACACACGTAAGGTTGTCACGCGTGTGTCCCGTGGTAGTAGGTATTGGGGGTCTTTGAAGGCGGTGCTGAGAATAATGGAGGTTTAAAAAAGGGGGTTGGGCTCATACGGAGGTATGGGCGACCTTTCCCATCAAAAATGGTAACATTGGTTGTATAAAAGTTGTATCTGGAAGGAAATAATTTGGTTGTCCCTGAGCTTGCGTAATGCACGGCGTGGGGCCTTACATGGGTGTACCGATGCAACTAGTTGGTAAAAAGTTAGAGTTGGCCTTCAAAGACCTCCAGATAAAGGAAGCTGATTATGCTGTATAGTTGGTTTAATGTTATTAAAAATGTATTTATATGCATTTAAGTTATATGTTGAAGAATGTTGATATTTTGGTATTTTTGTTATAATAAAAGGCTGCTATGGCCATTCGACTCCAAAAAGATTGTGTCGTCTGGTCATTTGGTAAGATATAGGTAGTGAATAAGGTTGGGTTATTTAAGGGAGCCTCATTATATGCCACATCCCATAGTCAAGTAACAGCCCGGAACTAAGTGCAACGATAAGTGCAGGGGTAGCATGACTGGGGTTGGGGCTGTGAGGCGGTGAGGTAAGGGTTAACCATTCGGCCAGTGGGGGGAGTTTGGGATACTTTTAGGGGAGGAGTTTAGGAGCAGTGGTCAGTGGGGAAGAAGAAGGCAGTAAGGAAGGTGAATTTCCCACCCGCCCTCCCTATAGGTATGTATTAGTGCTTACCGAGTAGCTGGGTGAATGTTTTTTTCTAGGGGTGTTTAATTTTAGGGGGTTAAGGGTAATTCTTTTTAAATGTCATAGCGGCAGTAGGTATTGGGGGTCTTTGAAGGCGGTGCTGAGAATAATGGAGGTTTAAAAAAGGGGGTTGGGCTCATATGGAGGTATGGGCGACCTTTCCCATCAAAAATGGTAACATTGGTTGTATAAAAGTTGTATCTGGAAGGAAATAATTTGGTTGTCCCTGAGCTTGCGTAATGCACGGCGTGGGGCCTTACATGGGTGTACCGATGCAACTAGTTGGTAAAAAGTTAGAGTTGGCCTTCAAAGACCTCCAGATAAAAGAAGTTGATTATGCTGTATAGTTGGTTTAATGTTATTAAAAATGTATTTATATGCATTTAAGTTATATGTTGAAGAATGTTGATATTTTGGTATTTTTTTTATAATAAAAACTCCAAAAAGATTGTGTCGTCTGGTCATTTGGTAAGATATAGGTAGTGAATAAGGTTGGGTTATTTAAGGGAGCCTCACTATATGCCACATCCCATAGTCAACCAAGAGAGAGAGAAGGGGATGCGCCAAACTAACTGCAGTGTCCCAAAAATTGAATGCATAGGCAGGATTAAAAACACTTACAGAATAACCATAACCATATGTATCTTTTATTCTGTAAGCGTTTTTAATCCTGCCCATGCATTCAATTTTTGGGATACTGCACTTAGTTTGACGCATTCATCTGTCTCTCTTGCATTGTTATCTACTGGAATGGTGTTTGTTGTATTAAAGATGGTGATGTTATTGTAATTGGCAATTTTATTTAATAAAGTTTTTCACAAAAGTTTTCCAAAGGTAAAAAGATTACATTTTTACACTGTTAGCGTCTCCCTTTAATTGGCCCTACCTATATCATGCTCACGTAAAATAGTGAATAAGGTAAAGCAAAGTTCACTTTGAATATTGAATTATGTTCAAGGGAAATTTAAAAAAGAATTTTTGCTTGCACATAAATAGACCATCTTCTCTCTATTTCACTCATGCTAAGTGAACATTTACATTGCAAACTGATCATTCACCTCCCCTGATTCAATCAACCAAATTAAGTTCATAGTGAGAAAGCAGTAAGCAGCTTCATACTTTCCTAAACTGGGAGCGATGTATTCAGTCCACATTTCTATGACCAGCAATATTCTTTGCATTGCTCCAGGAATTACATGTGCAAAGGATGACTCCCCATACAAATATCCATCTCCAAAGGTTATCTTTAGATGACCTTTACTAGCATTTCATGCTAAGTCCAGATCCTCTATCATTTTTGCAGCAGAGCACATACATTTACAAGGAAAAGGGTTTGGGGATTGCAGGGGCATATTGCTTTTTTTTTTCATTAACCTCTTAAGTCCCAGGTGCTGTTTTAAAATGGTATTGATTTAGCTGTTATTTGTCCCAATGCCATTTTAAATGACACACAGTCTCAGTGGCTGTGGTGGGCCCTTCTTGATTCAATAGTAAAAATGACAGCCGTGGTTCAGCACTAACCCAGAGAGCTAAATCAATAGGATCACTTTGTACTATTACAGGTAATACACAGTTCTTTTATTGTGTGTAAAGGGTAAGTGCCCAGATGTCATCTGTGAATTTTCATAGACATTGCATTGGAAAAAAATAACAGGTTAATTGTATTATTTAAAATATGTTTTCTATTTCTATAAATAAAATAAAAATAGGTCTTTGCATCTGTCACCAAATGAATGTCCTATTCTGTATATATATATATATATATATATATATATATATATATATATATATATATATATATGAACTGTGTTCTTGATCCGGATACTTCTGGTTTCATGATTGACCTGGCTTCCACCTACCCTCGTTCTCGGATTATCTGTGTCTGCTTGTTCTCTGTCTATCTACCTACCTCTACTTGGATTATTGACTATGCTCCTGTCTGGCAAACACATACATCACTTGTGCTTGTTTGTATGTGTGGCTGTTGGCCCTTTAAGCCATACAGCAGAACATCTCCACTTGGCTGCAACTCATTTCTCACTCCCTACCCCAGATCGACAGGGGGAGGAGAGGAAAGCAGGATGCCTATTGGCTACAACAACATCTCAGCTTGCCTCATGTCGTCTGCCACTGGATAGGGCTGTGAGTGGCAGGAACAGAGAGAAGGACCCGTATTAGCCAGAAGACTTTAGTCCCAACCACCAGTGGAAGGACTGAGGAAAATGTGTGAAGCAGCAGCAATCTTGGCAAAGACCAGGAGTAATAAGGACTCTGATTGGCTTCAGCTGCAGCTCTGGACTTTAACCCTGCCAACTGGAGCTAGCTAGAGGAGGAGATCTTGTGTTTTAAAGGAACTCTGGGCTGGAGAGAGCCATGTGATGGAGTGGCTGAGCTTTTTTTAGCAGAGACTCTAGGGAATAAAATGGCGATTGTTGCAACTTTTTACGTGACGTGGTATTTGCACAGGAATTTTTTTTTTTTTGGAAAAAAAAACGTTTACTGAATTAAAAAAAAAACAGTAAAGTTAGCCCAATTTTTTTGTATAATGTGAAAGATGATACTACACCAAGTAAATAGATGCCTAGCATGTCATGCTTTAAAATCCCGCTCACTCGTGGAATAGCGCCAAACTTTGGTACTTAAAAATCTCCATAGGCGACACTTTACATTTTTTTTACAGGTTAACAGTTTAGAGTTACAGAGGAGGTCTTGGGCTAGAATTGTTGCTCTTGCTCTAATGCACGCGGGGATACCTCACATGTGTGATTTGAACGCTGTTTACATATGTGGGCATGACTTGTGTATGTGTTCCCTTCTGTGTGCAAGCGCGTGGGTATGGGGGTGCTTTAAACTTATTTATTTATTTTTTATTGTTTATTTCACCTTTATTTTGTTATTTTTACACTTTCTTTTAAAAATAGTTTTTTTCCGTTTTATTAAAGAAAAGAAAAAAAACAAGACGTAAACAAACAACACCACCAAACAAAAACAAACAACAACAACAAACAGCCCACACACCAAAAAGGGAAATTAAAAAAAAAATGTAATATAGCATCAACAGACAAGATCCCAACAAGTACAGTTACAGAAAAGGTAACATCTGAGGAGACTCCAGCAACTCCACCCACAGGGCCCAGACTTCACATGCGCTTAGTCACTAAGCGCACGTGAAGTGTGCAAAAAGCGTCTACCCAGCATTCTGATTCCTGTAGTTTTTGGGATGTCCAAATAAAAAGGATTTTGATCTACAGTGCTGTGCGCCCATTTCTTATATATATATATATATATATATATATATATATATATATATATATATATACATATATATATATTGTGTGCAGAGGTGAGCCGAAGCAAGCACCTACTGGGTCATTAGGCTTCCTGGTCTCACCTGGAGGGGCGAGTGTGTCTTTTTCCATAGGTCAGACATAGCTGGATTAATTTTATTCAGTAAGACCGGACAGCGGTACCATCTCGTCATAATCTTATAGTTACGTTCCTGTGAATAGGATGACAAAATTATTTTAAAAAGTAAGGTAAAACACCTTGTCCCATTCTTCATGGGACAGATTTTTACCTAATTCTTGCTCCCAGTCTCGGACATAGAAAGGGCGATCTGAAACTGCATGCAGTAATAAAATACCGCACGTTTTAGATAATGCATGAGGACATTTTGTATCAGAAAGGCACATCTTCTCAAACTGAGTTAAGTCCCTACAAATACTTAAGCTATTCAGCCCTTTATAGAAATTACGTAGCTGAAAATATTGAAGCCATTCACCTGCCTTCCGGCAAGAGCGGGAACAAAGCTCCATGGTTTTCAAGCCTCTATCCATACATGAATGACAAATAGACGAGGGATGCAGTGGTTCCCAGCAAAGAAAACTTTTTTCTGTCATTCCCGGTGGAAAACCTGGGTTACCCAATATTGGAGTCAATGGCAATGGGCATGAAGATACATTGTATCATGTGATAAATTGATCCCATACATATAACAGAGATTTCATCAAAGGGGTTACTTGTGTTGAACGTGGCCGATCAATAGGAAGAAGCCATGGGAGAGAAGTCAGTGGTATAGGCACTAGGTCAGACTCAAGTGTAACCCACTGTTTGAGAGATCCATGATGGAACCAATCTAGCACCCTACTAAGTAAAGCCGCCGCATGGTATAATTCTAGGTGAGACAGGCCTGTGCCACCAGCATCTCTTCTCTTCACTAAGATTTCATATCTAAGTCTAGGCCAAATATATTTTAGTACTATAAAGTGGGTCAATCTAAAAAAAAGAACAAGGAACCCTAATTGGAATTGTTTGAAAAATATAAAGAAATCTAGGAAGGATGTCCATCTTAAAGAGTGACATCCTTCCCAGCCATGAGTGTCGCATTGGTGACCATTTCTTAAGGCGAGATTGCAACGTTCACAAGTGGCAGGTACGGTAGTTAATTTCATACAATTTATAAAGTTGTTTAGGTATCCGAATCTCCAAATAATTGATAGAATACTGGGCCTATTGGAATGAAAAATGATCAGCAAGAGAAATTTGAATGTCCTCCACAAGAGTATTATTTAGACAATGGGCATTTGGCTGCATTCATTTTAAAATTGCTTAGAGTACCAAAAAGTTCCAATTCCTTTAAATGCACCGGAAATGCAATTATTGAAAAAGTTATGTAAAGCAAGAGATCTTCCGCAAACAAACTTATCTTATATTGCTTACCAACAATTTCAACATCCTGTATTGAGTTGTTAGCATGCAAGGCCAAATGCTCCATTGCTAATATATACAGAAGTGACGATGGGGGGACAACCCTGGCGGGTTCCATTCGATAAATGACCGGGTCCGAAAGAAGGCCATTCACTCTAATGTGAGCTGATGGAGCAGAATACAATATTGTACCATGAGAGTCCATGTTGCCTCCACAACTGTCCACATTTCTATTCTGTAAACCCTTACAACACACTTTTTGCTACAGGTAAGCCTATAATAAGCTTTACCTGTAGCTACCCTGGAAATCTCCTAAACCTGAACGGTTTAGGAGATATCCCCTGTAATTGCATGTGCAGACGTCATCGGCACATGCGCACTGAAGCAAACTGAAGCAATGGCACGTACGTGCCAATAATTCAGTGAGTGTGCCATTAGAGTGAGTGATGTCATTGCGACTCCAGCCAATCACAGCGCCGGAGCCCGCGATACCCGGAAGTAACTCCGGGAGCGATATCGGCCACTGGAGTGGTGTACGAGGACGGCTGTAGGGGCTTTGATCTCAGGTAAGTAATTCATAATGAGCTAGTATGCATTATGCCTTTGTCTTTCAGGTTTTTTTGTCATAGGGTTTACAACCACTTTAATTGTTTGTTGAATTTCCTGTGTAGTGAAAGGCATGTTCAATAAGTTAGCAGTATCCTGATCTAATCTTGGAAGGGCCATATTTAAAATGTATTGGGCCATTATTTTGCATCCTTGTGTGTTGGTAGGTACCTTGAGGGGATTGGTAATATTATAAAGTGTCCTATAATATTCTTGAAAGATCCAAGCAATATCTTCAGAATTATGTACCAAGCCCTTTTTTAGGACATCAGAATTTGGGGATATACTGTAATGGCCAAAATTGTTGGCACCCCAGACATTTTTCCAGTAAATCAAGTATTTCTCACAGAAAAGTATTGCAGTAACACATGTTTTGCTATACACATGTTTATTCCCTTTTGTGTGTATCAGAACAAAACAAAAAAACGGAGGAAAAAATGCAAATTGGTCCATAATGTTACACAAAATTCCAAAATGCGGTGGTCAAAATTCTTTGCACCCTTTCAAAATTGTGGATAAATAAGTTGTTTCAAGCATGTGATGCTCTTTTAAACTCACCTGGGGCAAGTAAAAGGTGTGGGCAATATAAAAATCACACCTGAAAGCAGATAAAAAGGAGAGAAGCTCACTTAGTCTTTGCATTGTGTGTCTGTGTGTGCCACACTAAGCATGGACAACAGAAAGAGGGGAAGAGAACTGTCTGAGGACTTGAGAACCAAAAATTGTGGAAAAGTATCAACAATCTCAAGGTTACAAGTCCATCTCCAGAGATCTAGATTTGCCTTTGTCCACAGTGCGCAACATTATCAAGAAGTTTACAACCCATGGAACTGGGCGTGGACGAAAGAGAAAAAATTGATGAAAAGTTGCAACGCAGTATAGTCCGGATAGTGGATAAGCAGCCACAAACAAGTTCCAAAGAAATTCAAACTGTCCTGCAGGCTCAGGGAGCATCAGTGTCAGCACGAACTATCCGTCGACATTTAAATGAAATTAAACACTATGGCAGGAGACCCAGGAGGACCCCACTGCTAACACAGAGACATAAAAAAGCAAGACTACAGTTTGCCAAATGTACTTGAGTAAGCCCAAATCCTTCTGGGAAAACATCTTGTGGACAGATGAGACCAAGATAGAGCTTTTTGGTTAAAGCACATCATTCTACTACATTCTATTCTACTTTACCAAAAATGAAATGAGGCCTACAAAGAAAAGAACACAGTACCTACAGTGAAATATGGTGGAG